>NC_079196.1:1232329-1472367 GCF_029499605.1 Hyla sarda | reverse complement strand
ATATAGAGGACATAGTGTTATATATAGAGGACATAGTGTTATATATATATAGAGGACATAGTGTTATATATAGAGGACATAGTGTTATATATATATAGAGGACATAGTGTTATATATAGAGGACATAGTGTTATATATAGAGGACATAGTGTTATATATAGAGGACATAGTGTTATATATATATACAGAGGACATAGTGTTATATATATAGAGGACATAGTGTTATATATAGAGGACATAGTGTTATATATAGAGGACATAGTGTTATATATATATATAGAGGACATAGTGTTATATATATAGAGGACATAGTGTTATATATAGAGGACATAGTGTTATATATATATAGAGGACATAGTGTTATATATAGAGGACATAGTGTTATATATAGAGGACATAGTGTTATATATATAGAGGACATAGTGTTATATATATATATAGAGGACATAGTGTTATATATAGAGGACATAGTGTTATATATATATAGAGGACATAGTGTTATATATATAGGGGACATAGTGTTATATATAGAGGACATAGTGTTATATATATAGAGGACATAGTGTTATATATATAGAGGACATAGTGTTATATATATAGAGGACATAGTGTTATATATAGAGGACATAGTGTTATATATAGAGGACATAGTGTTATATAGAGTACATAGTGTTATATATAGATGACATAGTGTTATATAGAGGATATAGTTATAAATTAGAGGACATAGTGTTATATATATAGAGGACATAATGTTATATATATAGAGGACATAGTGTTATATATATAGAGGACATAGTGTTATATATATAGAGGACATAGTGTTATATATATAGAGGACATAGTGTTATATATATAGAGGACATAGTGTTATATATATAGAGGACATAGTGTTATATATATATAGAGGACATAGTGTTATATAGAGGATATAGTGTTATATAGAGGATATAGTGTTATATATATAGAGGACATAGTGTTATATATATAGAGGACATAGTGTTATATATATAGAGGACATAGTGTTATATATAGAGAGGACATAGTGTTATATATAGAGGACATAGTGTTATATATATATAGAGGACATAGTGTTATATATATAGAGGACATAGTGTTATATATAGAGGACATAGTGTTATATATATAGAGGACATGGTGTTATATATAGAGGACATAGTGTTATATATATAGAGGACATAGTGTTATATATATAGAGGACATAGTGTTATATATAGAGGACATAGTGTTATATAGAGGACCTAGTGTTATATAGAGGACATAGTGTTATATATAGAGGACATAGTGTTAAATAGAGGACATAGTGTTATATATAGAGGACATAGTGTTATATAGAGGATATAGTTATAAATTAGAGGGGCAGTAATTCTGCAGTAATATGAGGAAGTACTTTACTGAGAGAGTAGTGGATGCATGGAATATCCTTCCTGCAGAAGTGCTCGCTGCAAATACAGTGAAGGAGTTTAAACATGCATGGGAGAAGCACAAGGCTATCCTTCATATAAGATAGAGATAGGTATAAGGCTATCCTTCATATAAGATAGGGATAGGAATAAGGCTATCCTTCATATAAGATAGGGATAGGTATAAGGCTATCCTTCATATAAGATAGAGATAGGTATAAGGCTATTCTTCATATAAGATAGGGATAGGTATAAGGCTATCCTTCATATAAGATAGGGATAGGTATAAGGCTATTCTTCATATAAGATAGGGATAGGTATAAGGCTTTCCTTCATATAAGATAGGGATAGGTATAAGACTATCCGTCATATAAGATAGGGATAGGCATAAGGCTATCCTTCATATAAGATAGAGATAGGAATAAGGCTATCCTTCATATAAGATAGGGATAGGTATAAGGCTATCCTTCATATAAGATAGAGATAGGAAAAAGGCTATTCTTCATATAAGATAGAGATAGGTATAAGGCTATCCTTCATATAAGATAGAGATAGGAAAAAGGCTATTCTTCATATAAGATAGGGATATGTATAAGGCTATCCTTCATATAAGATAGAGATAGGAATAAGGCTATCCTTCATATAAGATAGGGATAGATATAAGGCTATCCTTCATATAAGATAGAGGTAGGTATAAGGCTATCCTTCATGTAAGATAGAGATAGGAATAAGGCTATCCTTCATATAAGATAGAGATAGGAATAAGTCTATCCTTCATATAAGATAGAGATAGGAATAAGGCTATCCTTCATATAAGATAGAGATATGTATAAGGCTATTCTTCATATAAGATAGGGATAAGGCTATCCTTCATATAAGATAGAGATAGGTATAAGGCTATCCTTCATATAAGATAGAGATAGGTATAAGGCTCCTTCATATAAGATAGAGATAGGAATAAGGCTATCCTTCATATAAGATAGAGATAGGTATAAGGCTATCCTTCATATAAGATAGGGATAGGTATAAGGCTATCCTTCATATAAGACAGAGATAGATATAAGGATATCCTTCATATAAGATAGAGATAGGTATAAGGCTATCCTTCATATAAGATAGATATAGGTATAAGGCTATCCTTCATATAAGATAGAGATAGGTATAAGGCTATCCTTCATATAAGATAGAAATAGGTATAAGGCTCCTTCATATAAGATAGAGATAGGAATAAGGCTATCCTTCATATAAGATAGAGATAGGTATAAGGCTATCCTTCATATAAGATAGAGATAGGTATAAGGCTATCCTTCATATAAGATAGGGATAAGGCTATCCTTCATATAAGATAGAGATAGGTATAAGGCTATCCTTCATATAAGATATGGATAGGTATAAGGCTCCTTCATATAAGATAGAGATAGGAATAAGGCTATCCTTCATATAAGATAGAGATAGGTATAAGGCTATCCTACATATAAGATAGAGATAGGTATAAGGCTATCCTTCATATAAGATAGAGATAGGTATAAGGCTATCCTACATATAAGATAGGGATATGTATAAGGCTATCCTTCATATAAGATAGAGATAAGTATAAGGCTATCCTTCATATAAGATAGAGATAGGTATAAGGCTATACTTCATATAAGATAGGGATAGGTATAAGGCTATCCTTCATATAAGATAGAGATAGGAATAAGGCTATCCTTCATATAAGATAGAGATAGGAATAAGGCTATCCTTCATATAAGATAGAGATATGTATAAGGCTATTCTTCATATAAGATAGGGATAAGGCTATCCTTCATATAAGATAGAGATAGGTATAAGGCTATCCTTCATATAAGATAGAGATAGGTATAAGGCTATCCTTCATATAAGATAGAGATAGGTATAAGGCTATCCTTCATATAAGATAGGGATAGGTATAAGGCTATCCTTCATATAAGACAGAGATAGATATAAGGATATCCTTCATATAAGATAGAGATAGGTATAAGGCTATCCTTCATATAAGATAGAGATAGGTATAAGGCTCCTTCATATAAGATAGAGATAGGAATAAGGCTATCCTTCATATAAGATAGAGATAGGTATAAGGCTATCCTTCATATAAGATAGAGATAGGTATAAGGCTATCCTTCATATACGATAGGGATAAGGCTATCCTTCATATAAGATAGAGATAGGTATAAGGCTATCCTTCATATAAGATAGGGATAGGTATAAGGCTCCTTCATATAAGATAGAGATAGGAATAAGGCTATCCTTCATATAAGATAGAGATAGGTATAAGGCTATCCTTCATATAAGATAGAGATAGGTATAAGGCTATCCTTCATATAAGATAGAGATAGGTATAAGGCTATCCTTCATATAAGATAGAGATAGGTATAAGGCTATCCTACATATAAGATAGGGATAGGTATAAGGCTATCCTTCATATAAGATAGAGATAAGTATAAGGCTATCCTTCATATAAGATAGAGATAGGTATAAGGCTATACTTCATATAAGATAGGGATAGGTATAAGGCTATCCTTCATATAAGATAGGGATAGGTATAAGGCTATCCTTCATATAAGATAGAGATAGGTATAAGGCTACCCTTCATATAAGATAGGGATAGGTATAAGGCTATCCTTCATATAAGATAGAGATAGGTATAAGGCTACCCTTCATATAAGATAGGGATAGGTATAAGGCTATCCTACATATACGATAGGGATAGGTATAAGGCTATCCTTCATATAAGATAGAGATAGGAATAAGGCTATCCTTCATATAAGATAGGGATAGATATAAGGCTATCCTTCATATAAGATAGGGATAGATATAAGGCTATCCTTCATATAAGATAGAGATAGGTATAAGGCTATCCTTCATATAAGATAGAGATAGGTATAAGGCTATCCTTCATATAAGATAGAGATAGGAATAAGGCTATCCTTTATATAAGATAGGGCCAGGTACTATTGATAGGATCAGATTATTGGGCAGACTAGATGGGCCACATGGTTCTTATCTGCCGACACTTTCTATGTTTCTATGGTCTGACTACATAGGGCTTGTTCGTAGTTTGTCGCCATGGAGACACACCGGTCTGCAGTGGAGCTGTATACACAGTACAGTAGTTTTATTGTTAGAGTCATTAAGTTGGATGTGGATTGGGAATTGTTCACTATTGTACTACGTCTAGTTTGTGATTTTGTCTCCCTATGGTTTGAACCTGAATCCTCTAGATTATTCTTAACAGTTTGGACGCCGGATCTTGTTGTCTACATGTTATGAGTTTAATGCGATTGGTGTCATTTATTAAAGTCCATTTTATAACACTGACACTGGGTGTTTATTGCAAGAACATTGTAATAGACTTATTAAAAGTTATATTTTAGGCCCTCGCCACCTTTATTTCATACACAATTAATAGGCTTACTGTGTTACTGTTTGGGAGCACAATTATGATTTAGGCCCTTCTGCTGGACCCGTATAAATAAACAGACCCATTCCTTGGATGTGGACCTTTCCCTAATAATCCCGGATATACTGTCTGCAGCTCAGTTACCATTCTCATATTTATTAACCATGAGGAAATGAGATGAGTTGGAAGCGTTATGTAAGTTAAATATATAGTGCCCATCCCCCCTCCTCCGATCGGATTCATTAGCGGTAGCAGAAGTTAAGGGCTTTGGGCCGAAGCCAGGTTACAGCTCAGGATCATTACAAGAACCAGCCGGGAATATTACAGACGCGGAGATCAGCAGCTGAACAATTACCTTACCCATGTGGGAAGATACGGAGTAATGCAGATGTAACAGGATGTGATCAGACTGTGCCGCCCTAAAGGAACTGGTGGCCATGTGTCTACTGGTGATCATGGGAGGAAACCACAAAGGGAATCACTGCTGGCCAGAAAAAAGGGTCACAGAATATAACAGCTCAAATACACAATGCAATGGAGGAAAAATCATGGGGGAGGGGCATTATGGAGAGAGGCATCATGGGGAGGATCATCTTGGGGAGGGGCATCATTGGGGAGGGGCATCATCGGGAGGGGTATCATGGAGGAGAGGTATCAGGGGAGGGGCATCATTGGAGAGGGGCATAATGTGGGAGGGGCATCATGGTGGAAAGGCATCATTGGGGAAGGGTATCATGGAGGAGAAAGCAAAGCAAAACTGACAGCTCTCCTCAGCTGAATGCTTACACCTGCGCCAGGATTAGCCGGCAGTGTTCCCGGTTCAAGCAGTGCAGAAAAAGGAAGAAATTTCCAGCGCGGGATGAATGCAACAGGTTCTTTATTACGGATCACATGGAATGCACAGGTAACACCAACGCGTTTCGGGTCAAGCTGGACCCTTAGTCATGGCATATCAGCTATACAATAAGAACAAGCTTAAATAGTACAAAAATATGGTCACGTGTGTGTGACATCACAAAGCTAAAAGCTCATACAAAAACATGGAAAAAATACTCACTCAGAGACATGGAAAACATGGAAATGGATAAGTCAACATCCCAAACCATATCGATAGTACTAAATTATCGCCTAGTCTATTCTTGATAGAATCTAGTACATCTAATACACATACTTGGTTACATCACCCAGACGCATGGAGATGTGGACATAACCATTGCATCACATGTGCACATATACAAGTATCCAACGTCTTTGTCTCATACACTACGGGTAAACAGTACCTTAACAAGTCTTCCAGTAATTGTAACACTATTTCGGTAGTATATTTAGCCTCATGCAGTTCTTGCCGATGCCAATATGTAGGCTGCACTTTGTTAAAAACAAGGATTAGACGACACATCTCCGATGCTAAAAATGATCAATACAATATTTTAGCCCTGTCGAAGCATTTCAGGGATGAGCATAATGGAGATGTGTCGGCCTTACAAATAAATGTAATTGAAAAAGTTAGAAGTAATATTAGAGGTGGAGACTTGAGACGTAAACTGTTGAACAGAGAGTCTTACTGGATCTTTTTGTTAAATACAAGAGAACCTGTAGGAATGAATTTAAGACATGATTTCATTTTGACATACTCATTTTCTATGTGTGGCTCTCTGTTCGACAGCTTCCCCCTCTCCAAGCTATTTTACTTTTGTGGCTATTTTTATTGCCATTGATATTGTATGTTTTCGAATGCTCACAGGTATTATATATGCCTGGGGGCTTTTCGAATACATTCGATATGGTTTGGGATGTTGACTTATCCATTTCCATGTTTTCCATGTCTCTGAGTGAGTATTTTTTCCATGTTTTTGTATGAGCTTTTAACTTTGTGATGTCACACACACGTGACCATATTTTTTGTACTATTTAAGCTTGTTCTTATTGTATAGCTGATATGCCATGACTAAGGGTCCAGCTTGACCCGAAACGCATTGGTGTTACCTGTGCATTCCATGTGATCCGTAATAAAGAACCTGTTGCATTCATCCCGCGCTGGAAATTTCTTCCTTTTCTATCATGGAGGAAGGGTATCATAGGGAGGGGCATAATGGGGGAGGGGCATAATGGGGGAGGGGCATAATGGGGAGGGGCATAATGTCGGAGGGGCATCATGGTAGAAAGGCATCATTGGGGAAGGGTATCATGGTGGAGAGGTATCATGGAGGAGAGGCATGATGGGGAGGGCATAATTGGGGAGGTGCATCAATGAAGGGCCTGCACTTGGTGGCAGTGATTGCTTTGAAAAGGTGTGGTGTCCGGAGTGTTGCAGTATGTAGCAGGGTCTGTTGGTATGAAGCCCCTCCCCATGATACCTCTCCTCCATGATACCCTTCCTCCATGATACCCCTCCCCAATGATGCCCCTCCCCACGAGGCGCAATCATGAGTGACGTCTTCAACGCAACGTCACTCGTCATTGCGCAGCGCATAGCAACAATGCAGGAGACGCCACACCGGAGCCAGAAGCAGCGCGGATCCGACCCCGGCAACAGGTAATTATAAAACCGGAGATGGGGGAGGCAATAGGGCAGTGGCGCTGATAGCCAGGGGGAGAAAAGCGGTGGCAGCAGGGCTCTAGACCCCAGGAAAGGCAGGGGGAGAGAAGCGGGCAGCGATGGCCTCTCTCCCCCTGCCTTTCCTGGGGGCTTCTGTGGGGTCAGAAAAACCGGGGATGGGGGAGGCAATGGGGCAGCGCGCCGGCAGTCTCTGGACCCCAGGATAAGCATGGGCAGAGAATCGGGCAGCGACGACTGGTCTCTGGACCTGAAAAAGCCACTGCATTTCATTGATTTAAAGCGCCCGCTTTAAATCATTAAACTGCAGCGGCTTATTGGCGTATAACACGCAGATAGACTTTAGGCTAAAAATTTTAGCCTAAAAAATGCGTGTTATATGCTGAGAAATGCATTAATACCATTTCTGATTTCCATTGTTATACACTGGTTGCGGATTGGGTTGCCTGAGGCTTTCTGCCCAATGCCTTGGCTGCTATGGTCTATCGGTACTACACACTTACTCCTAGAACACTTTATCCTAAATAACATGTACCCATTCTGTTACCTTTACTGTTTACATGCATTTTAGTTTGCTACAGGTATAGCTTCTGGCCAGTAAAGTAACCTGGACATGCAAAGACAAGAAGAACACATTAGTTGCATGACACTTGGTGCATAACAGTGGTATGGACTCATATAGAACAGGTTACAGTCCTAAATACTCATTTATTTTTTTGTGCATGTGAGCTAGATATATGAATTTTAGTGAATTATGTGCACTAAACTTGTAGATGTACTCTAATGAAGTTTTTAGGTGTACTGAATTTTATATGCATGAATGAAGTCAATCTTGGTATCTAATTGGCAATTGGCCTTGTGTTGACCTTTGAGACCGACGCAACACCACCTCTTGGGTCTCAGGAGTGCACTCTTCTTCTGGAACTCTTGCTGTTCTGGTCATAGAGGGACCAGCTTGAGGGCTGGAGTCAGGAGTTGAACTCGGTCCTGGACTGGTGGGATCCATGTGAACTGAGTAGTTCAGATCTTGACTGAAGATAGTTGCATCGGGAGACAGACTCATAGCAGGTGAGGAAACCAAATATCCCAGGAGAGCAGCACAACCAATAGTGTAATCCAGGTAGCAGGTGCACGCTGTATAGGAGCCCTTGGTACAGGGATCCCAATAAGTAAATCCAAAGAAGCAGCAGCACACGTGAGGAAACCAAAGATGGTTGTGCTGGAGCTGGATATGGCATTGCACAAAAGACTGCAGGCTGGTAGGATGAGAACATTGGTATGTCTATTGATAGATGGATTCCCTCTCCTGGCACATATTCCCTTGCGGGTCTAGCAGTAGTGGGAGCAGGAGGAGGAGGTTCAGGTGAATTCTGTTACAATGAACCACTTGTGGTTCAAATCCAGTCTTCTGGACCTCGTAGACATCTAAGTCTGGGTATGGCATGGTAGTTATAGTATAAGGTTCCGTCTCCAAGATAGAATCCAACTTGTGTGTTTTGGGGAATTTCTGCAGCCAAACTCTGTCTCCCAGTTGTAACGGCTTAGCAGAGGTGTGGCGGTTGTAATCTCTCTGCTGACGTTCTTGGGCCTCGCCCATCTTCTTCCCAACAATCTCCTTAGCTTCCTGAATTCTCCTTTGATGATCAGAGACCCAGTCTTGCTAGACTTGTTGAAGGGTGCTTGCAACCCAAACACTCGGTCTTTTGGAAGTTGTCCATGCCTTTCTATCATGAAGAAGAAGGGAGTTTACCCTGTGGAGCAATGAATGGTGTTGTTGTAAATCTCCAGCAGTTCAGGCAATAGCCGAGGCCACTCTTCATGCTTGGATACTGACACTGCTCGCAGCATGTGCATGAAGACCTGATTGATGCGCTCGTATAATCCATTTCCCAGGGGGTGGTAAGCGGTAGTCCGGAGCTTCTTGCAGTCATGAAACTGACACAATTCCTGGAACAGTTGAGCTTCAAAGGCTGTTCCCCAGTCCGTGAGGACCGACTTCAGACATCCCAGGGTCTGGACCCAGTTGGAATACAACATTTGCGCAGCCATCTTCGCTGTGAGGTGCTTGACAGGCACCACCGCTACCCACTTGGAGTAGTGATCTACCATGGTGAGGGCGTAAATGTATCCAGACCGAGTAGAAGACAACTTGACATGGTCCAAGGCGACCAGCTGGTTAGGCCTTTCAGTTTGGATGGAATGAAGGGGTGTTCTCGCATCCTTGCAGAGATTCTTGGTAATGTTACATTCACCCACCATTTTTCAATGTCTCCTCGCATCCTGATCCAATAGAACCTCTGTCTGATGGTGGCTTCATTCTTGTGGATTCCAAAGTGTCCCGACTGATCGTGGTAGGTATTTAGGACCATTGCAGCATCTCTTCTGGGAATCAGAATCTGATGGAGTCGCTCACCAGAGACTGGATCCAAAGAATTCCTGTACAATAGTCCCTTGTGTACAAACAGTCGGTTTCTTTGGCGCCACAACCTCTTCAGTTCATAATCACATTGAGACCAGCGTAGATGGGTTGGTACCTTCTTCATGAGTAGATAATCGTACAGATCCCCATGACTCGACTTTCGTCCTGTAGAGTCTTCCATGTATAGAGGTCTTCTTGAACCCTTGTAGACCTGGGCTCACCATCTTCCAGTGTAGTCAAGGCATTCTAAATCACAAACCTCTGATAAAATGGGGGCATCTCCACATCTTCCCACTCGTCCTCGACAGGTGGTTCCTCGCCGGGGGTCATGCGGGATAGCACATCCGCGTTCACATTAGACTTGCCACTTCGGTATTTGATTTTGAAGTCGTAGTTGGCTAGCCTGGAGGCCCAACGTTGTTCAATGGCTCCCAACTTGGCCGTGTTAAGATGAGCCAAAAGGTTGTTGTTTGTATAGATGGTGAAAGGGGTGGATAGCGACTAGATAGTCCTTGAACTCTTCGGTCCCTGCTCAGACCAAGGTGAGGAGCTCAAGCTTGAAGGAACTGTAAATGGAGTCGTTCTTCTCTGCTTCTCGCAGATGTCTGCTGGCATAGGCTATCACCCTTTCTTTACCTTCTTGAGCCTGGGACAGGACAGCTCCCGGGCCTTCAAAGCTGGCATTAATGTACAACCTGAAGGGTTGACCATAGTCAGGATACGCCAGGATAGGCGGTTTGGTAAGTAGATATTTCAGAGCCCTGAACGCTGTTTCTTGCTCCTCGGCCCACTGACTAGGGAGTCTTCCGTTATAGTTTTCCTTTGCGGTACCCCGGAGGAGAGCTGTAAGAGGTCCAGTAATCTGTGCGAAGTGGGGGATGAAGCGGCGGTAGTAGCCAGCGAATCCCAGGAAGCTCCTAACGTCCTTCACCGTGCGTGGGGTAGGCCAGTCCTTGACAACACTCACTTTTTCTGGATCAGGCTGAACACACTCCGTGCTGACGACATGGCTGAGATAGTGGACACGTGATTTCAGCAGATGACACTTAGAGGGTTTAATCTTCAGTCCATGATGAATCAAGGCTTGAAATACCTCTGTCAAGTGGTCCAGATGCTCTTGATAAGTTTTGGAGTAGACAATGACATCATCCAGATACAATAACACGCTTTGGAAGTTGAGATGTCCTAGGCATCGTTCCATTAGGCGTTGAAAGGTAGCAGGGGCGTTGCATCACCCAAAAGCCATAGTCTTGAACTCGTATAACCTCATTGGTGTCACAAAGGTGTCTTCTCCCAAACTTCCTCAGCCATCGGCACTTGCCAATATCCGCTGGTCAAGTCGAAAGTAGAGAAGTAGGCGGCTGATCCCAGTGCAGTCAGAGACTTCTCAATCCGAGGTAGAGGGTAGGCATCTTTGTGAATGACATTATTCAGTTTCTGGTAGTCCACGCAGAAACGGATAGTCCCATCTTTTTACTTGACAACGACCAAAGGAGCGGCCCAGGGACATTGGCTCTCCCGGATGACGTCAGCCTCCTTCATCTCGGTCAGCATTTTTTTCACTGTCTGGTACATACCCGTGGCCACCGGACGGTGCCTTTCCTTGATTGGAGGACTATCATCTGTTAGGATCCGGTGCTGGATCATTGTAGTCCAGACAAAATCAGTAGGGTGCTTGCTGAAGGCCTCCTGGTATTGTTGGACCAATTGAATAACTCCGCCAACCTGGTCTCTTGGGGTATTCTAATCCCCTATTTTCAGCTGAGTCCACCACGGCTCTGGATGGCTACTGTCGGCTTCGTGAACGGTCTGGGCGGTCCGCTGTAGAGCTACTTGAGATTGGTCAGTATGTCCTTGGGCCCAAGATGGTATAGCTCAGCGAAAGGAGTATACTTCGGCAGCCTGGTGGCAACATCAGACAAGTTGACTACGAGGACCGGGACTCTTCCGTTAGACACGGTAACTAGGCTCCTACCTGCACGGACCAAGGGGTAGTCCTCTAGCTTTATCAGCTACAGCAATGCTTGATAATCCTGATTCTTCACCCCTGGTCGGGCACGGCACCAGATGATTGTCTCCGTCTGAGGCTGTAGGATCACGGACAGTATATCTTGGATCCTCACTCGGCCGATTTCCCCCTGGCGGTTGATGAATTTCTGTTCTGCTTGCAGAGTCTTCAGATGATGTTGCCCAGCTCGCCAGCCTGAAGGCGACATGTGAGGGAGAGATGCATGCAAGGACCCTACTATCTCCTCAAAACAATGTCTCATAATATTCATGCCTAGGATGAACTCCGCTGCGCCTTTATCAATTACATTAGCTACAATTACACCTTGTCGTCCCACTTGAATGGTGGGCTCCCAGTACCCCTGCCTGGGTACTGTTTTCCAGTTTCCTGCCATCAATTTAAAGTCCACATCATCAGGTTCACATTATAATTCAGGACCCCAGTATTTATAAAAAAACATCCTTAGGTATTGTAGACACCTGGGAACCTGTGTCAATGAGGGCCTCTAACTGCACCCCCTCCACAATAACCTTTAAATAGGGGCATGGGGCAATGTAAAGGGAAAGTCCTGACTTGGTGAATGTTGAATCTGGACCCAGTGAAGATGTTCCTGAGGGCCGGTCCTCGACCTCAGGGGATTCCAATTTAAAGCCCAACGCTGGCTTTTCCATTGTCCGGCTTTATTGCAATGGCTGCATTAGGGCCTCTGAGTCCCTGGTGGCCTTATAGGGGGGTAATTAGGTGGCTTGGCAGGATGAGTAACAGGTTTTCTGGGTGGATGTGTCTCTTGGCCAGATCGGCTGGACCTGCTAGCAAGTTCTTTAATGGCATTAGTTAACTGGTCAATGTCCTGTCGTACACTTTGTAATTCTGAGGCCGCAGGGGTTGTAGGGGCAGGTGGTATTGGTGCAGGGGCAGGCGGTGATGGCTGTACTGGCCTAGCAGACACCCCTAACATTTCAGTGGAACGGGAACTATCTTCTTCGGCCTCGGGCCCTTACTCAATGACTTGTATGTCTAATCTCTTAAAGGCAGGGAAAGACAAGCTAGGATTCTGCACTGCGAGCATTCTAAGTTGGGCTTTGTCCCACTTATTCTGCGCCCTGTCTATAAATCTGTCCATGAGCACTTTGTTACCATGCTCGGGCAAGATGCCATCTAACCTCTGGACAATCTCTAAAGCATTTTGCAAAGCTACAGCATCAGCTCGAAGAGTCTCCCCTGTTTTCTGCCGTCTTTCGTACAGGCGAAGACGTACCTCAGATGGCGAGTAAGACTCGAACACTTGATATAGTCCCTCAAAGATTTGCTCCACTGTGGCCTTGTTGGCAGCTGGACAGGTGCAGACCTCTTCCAGTGCTGATCCCTGTAGCTGACCCGTAAGTAACTGCACCTGCTGGTTAGGTGGAAAAGAATAGAAAACAAAGAGACTCTGTATCTTCTCCTTGAAGTCTCGAAGGGTGAAGGGGCCCCCATTATAGGTAGGAAGCACGGGATTCCCCATGAAGACAGGTGCGGCTACAGGAGCTCCTAGGCTGTAACATGGAGCTGGAGGTGGAGAGGGTAAAATTCTCCTTGCAGACTGTGGCGACCCCCCTGGCAGGGTCGCAGGAGCACCTTCATCCTCAGGGCCAGGTGGTGGACTGGGCCGACATCTTGCAGACTTGATTGGGTGCGCTGGCCCTTTAAGATAATTTTGAGTGCACTGACCTGTAGACTTGATGGGGTGCGCTGTCACTGCAAGCAGGTTGAGTGTGCTGACCTGTAGACTTGATGGGGTGCGCTGTCCCTGCTGGGCAGTTAGGATACGCTGGCCCTTTAAGAACAGTTGTGGCGTGCCGTGGCGGCTTAAGCGGCCTGCTTCCGAGGTTCCTGTACTGCCCAGACCCTTCTTCTGGTCCCTGCAATGTCTGTGCAGCGGAGGTTTGTTGTAGCAATGCGGGCACAGCTGCCGGAACTTTTGATTTTCGCTGCGCCCGGAGGACTTCCGGTTTGGTCCGGGCAAGAAATCCTGTGTTACAGAGGGGAACTTTTTGTTCCTTCCGGCTGACACTGGAGGCGTGCCTGCGGAGGACCAGCGGGGCGGACCTGCGGCCGCTCGCGCGTGCGGGAAGGTCTGGATCTTACTTTAACTCTTTCAGGTATCGCAGCAACACACAGTATTCTTCACCTCCCCCTGACTTTTTCCAGCGCTCCGGCAAAGCACCATTCATGCAACAATGTCTCATACACTTTTGGGCACAATTTCGGTCGTGGCTTGTGACAATCCCGGACAATTTTGCCAACACAGTTCTGAATAGGGGGAGGACTAATAGCACTTGTAATAACGATGTACACCCGTTTTTCGTTGCGGGTGGTCTGGGTAGCTGAGGTATTAAAGGCACAGACCCGTATCCTGTTCGTAGGATGCCAAGAGCTATGTGGTGCCTGGGGTGTTGCAGTATGTAGCAGGATCTGGTGGTATTAACCCTGGGGGCAAGATGTTGTTAACCCCTTAGTATTCCTGACGCCAGGATGTGGTTATTCCGTTATGGTAACCACCGTTAACAAACCCTAAAACGGTTTTGTAATAAAGGAATGTCCACAGCAAGGGTTCTGAATAAGCTGGAACTTTTACTTGAAATGTTTAGGGAACAGTCTTTACAATTATGCAGTTCCTTCAGAGGCAACAGGGACTCAGGATACCTCGCAGGCTTGCTGGGACTTGCAGACTTGTAGCAGGAACTAAGAGAGGTAACTGAAAGACTACAGCCCCGTATATACTAGGGGGCTGGACTAAAGCCCATTGGTTGCTTATACCTGGGGTTCTTGTGCACATGGAACTCTGGGTATGTCACATGAAAGGAGGTCACATGACCAAGGAAGGTCCTATACATGGTATACAAACTATGCAACTTTATACATACAGACAATATGTACACAATGTAAATACATTACAATTATATGAGGCAACAATAAGGGGGGGGGAGCCCTGCAGGAGAGTCCTATGGACTCAAGGGACTCTTCCTGAGGGGACTTAAGGAGGGGACAGGACAAGGTCCTGTACCGGGACACCACAAAGGTCACCCCTGTTTAAGAAGAGAAATGCGGCCAGTGTTTCTCCAGTCCTTACATGTGAGGTGGTGTAATTGTCCCTGGTTGGCTCACGGGGGTCTTATTGGTCGCCATGTTGCTCATGTCCAGGAGTCCTGGGATCCGCTCTTGTGATTCATGATGCACTTTTGACTTTTCTGCTGGAAATTCTCCCAGAATCCAAGTATCAAGAAGGTGTGAATGGAGGGGCCGGGCCGGGGGGGAAGACAGGCCAGGGTGGGGGGAGAATCCCTTCTGAAAACTGCTGGCAGCTCTGGAGCACATGAGCTCAGACAAGAGGCTGCACCTGAATATACAGCGATGCTGGAGAGGGGGGATCTGGTTGACATCACTGCAGATGGTGGAAATATAGAAAGAAGAGGGAACGATCCAGTGCAAAGACTCCGGAGCGCGGCCCCATCTGCCCCGAATTACCGCTCAGTAACAGGTGCCGAGACTATAGACATCCGGGAGGATGAACATCACTGAGACCTGCTAAAGGAAGAATAAATGTCTAAGAGCCTAATGCAGACAACATATACCGCAGCGTCCTCACTTACTGTTCACTTTGATACTACTGTATCCACTGCAGATCTCCATATACAGCGTATCTGCTCCATGTGAAGGTCCCTGGTGTTATTGTGTAGGTCCCTACATGTGATGTTATTGTGAAGGTCCCTACTTGTGATGTTATTGTGAAGGTCCCTACATGAGATGTTATTGTGAAGGTCCCTGGTGTTATTGTGAAGGTCCCTACATGAGATGTTATTGTGAAGGTCCCAACATTGGTATTAACATCTAGAAGAAACATTATCTTACACAATTGTCGCTATCATCTTGGTGGTAATAATTTGGGGAAGGTTCTTCCGTGACTTTGCCCCCATATACATAGTGGGGTCCATAAAGACTTGGGGTGAAGAGTCTGTTGTGGAGGAAGTTGGCTCGGAATCCAGTCCTCACTAAATCCCACATCTATTACATCTTTACAATCTCAGATTCAACCCAGAGCTCCTCACCCAGTGCCCATCTCCCCACAGAGGCACAAAGTCACATATTCACCCCAAAATCCTGCAAAACTTCCCAGAACAATACAATAAAAAACAGAGAAACCCAGCCGCACAGCCACCATTTGTATTTTGATGTATTTGTTTCTCAGCATAAATTCAAAAACTAACAGGTTGTTATTATACATTTTGATCAAAAAGTACAAGCCACTCGCCACGTCAAGGCCACCTAGTCAGAGTGGGTCCCTTACATCCCTAACCTAACACTGGCATAGTGCCGGGCGGTGACCACTGCCTCTGAGACACTAAGCCCATAGGGGGAATGAACCAGTGGCCAGGTGGCCCTTACTGCCGCCAGACCAAACCCCTGGCTCTGGGCAACGCCATCCCACAGACAAAGCATCACAGAAACAATGACCGCCACAGAGAACCACACCAGTATGAACACCAACCATGTGCTCCCTGCCAGGGGGCTGGAGAATGTAAGGAGGAAGTCCAGTTCCAGTCTCCTGCTAATTAAAAACTCCTGGGCCAGATGGGTGGAGTGGAGCGCTGACTTTCTCCTAGCATTCTTCAGCCCTCTGACCCTCTGGTGCTTTGTGGCGGTCATTGTTACTCTGATGCTTTGTGGGGTGGCGTGGCCCAGAGTTGGGGACTTAGTCGGGCAGCAGTGGGGCTGCCTGGCCACTCGCCACCCGGTGCTACGCTAGTGTTAGGTTAGGGACCCACTCTGACTAGATTAGAGAAAGAAAATGAAAACAAAGGCGCTGCTAGTGTAGAGGTATTAGGTAAGCAAGTGCCCCCATATGGGTTAAAATCTGCTTGCCGGAAAATGTTGCGCTGCGGACGCAACACCGTGAATTGCACGTAATATCACAATGGAGACTGAGGTCAGCTGGCCGAGGCGTCCTTCTCAAGTGGCTCTGGGTCACTTCAGTGTTGAATAAACATCAATTGGATAGGCATCTGGAAAATAGGACTCTGCCAAGCGCTTCTCCTCAATGAAGAATGACAGTCCAGACCACGCAGAATGGATTGGTAATAAAGTGACCGTTCCTGTATTCTTTCTGCGTCGTCTGGACTGTCATTCTTCCTTGAGGAGAAGTGACTGGCTGAGTCCTATTTTCCAGATGCCTATCCAATCGATGTTTACTCTGACTAGATGGCCTTGACGTGGCGAGTGGGCTTGTACTTTCTGATCAAAATGTATAAGAACAACCTGTTCGTTTTTTATATTATGCTGAGAAGCAAGTAGATCATTATGCGGCTGTATTTCTGTATCTCTATTTTTGCTTCCCAGAAGAGTGGCAGCTGCTAAAGCTACAAAAAACCAACTCCATATAACCCCTCCAGGTTGTGGGACAGGATCTCAAAGAGGTTTTATGGTCGGGGGGGGGGGGGGGGGGGGGGATCACATACTTTTGTCCCCCTGATAAATAAATATATGACCCACTTCTCTATTTTCAATGCTTCTACTTTGTACAATCCATAGTTTATGGAAATGTTTCCTCCGTTCTGGCAGCGTGACCATTGAAGTCACAGGGAGCGTAATCTCCATATTGCCGGCTCCACCTTTACTCTTTCATCTGGAACAAAGTCGCATTTTGTTGCTTTTCTTGCAGATTTTTTTTCCATTTGAAGTTTGAGATTTTCTTTTAATTATTTAAAGTGAATGAAAACAGAAAAGAGGAGACTCCGAGCTAGACATGACTATGGAGGGTGCGCCCTGGAACCACGTCCTGACCATGGAGGGTGGACACTGGAACCACGTCCTGACCATAGAGGGTGAACCCTGGAACCACATCCTGACCATGGGGGTGCAACCTGGCACTGCATCCTGACCATGGTGGGTGGGCACTAAAACCACATCCTGACTATGGAGAGTGCGTGCTGGAACCATTTCCTGACCATGGAGGGAGCGCCCTGGAACCATGTCCTGACCATGGAGTGTGCACGCTGGAACCATGTCCTAACCATGGAGTGTGCACATTGGAACCATGTCCTGACCATGGAGCGTGCGCACTGGAACCACGTCCTGACTATGGAGGGTGCAACCTGGAACCATGTCCTGACCATGGAGGGTGCTCCCTGGCACCATATCCTGTCCATGGAGGGTGCGCCCTAGAATTGTGTCCTGACCATGGAGGGTGTGCCCTGGAACCGCGTCCCGACCATGGAGGGTGCAACCTGGAACCACGTCCTGACCATGGAGGGTCCTCCCTGACACCACATCCTGTCCATGGAGGGTGCGCCCTAGAACTGCGTCCTGGCCATGGAGGGTGTGCCCTGGAACCGCGTCCTGACTATGGAGGGTGCGCCCTGGCACCGTGTCCTGACTATGGAGGGTGCGCCCTGGCACTGCGTCCTGACTATGGAGGGTACGCCCTGGTACCGCGTCCTGACTATGGAAGGTGCGCACTGGCACCATAACATGACCATGGAGGGTGTGCCCTGGCACAGTGTCCTTACTATGGAGGGTTCGCCCTGGCACCATGTCCTGAGTATGGAGGGTGCGCCCTGGCACCGCGTCCTGACCATGGAGGGTGCGCCCTGGCACCGCGTCCTGACCATGGAGGGTGCGCCCTGGCACCGTGTCCTGACCATGGAGGGTGTGCCCTGGCACTGCGTCCTGACTATGGAGGGTGCACCCTGGCACCGCTCCCTGACCATGGAGGGTGCACCCTGTGTAGTGGAGCAGTGGTGGTGGTGTGCAGTGGAGCAGTGGTGGTAGTGTGCAGTGGAGCGGTGATGGTGGTGTGTAGTAGAGTGGTGGTGGTGTGCAGTTGAGTGGTGGTGGTGGTGTGCAGTGGAATTGTGGTGGTGTGTAGTGGAGCTGTGATGGTCTGCAGTGGAGCGGTGGTGGTGGTGTGTAGTGGAGCGGTGGTGGTGGTGTGTAGTGGAGTGGTGGTGTGTACTGGAGTGATGGTGGTGTGCAGTTGAGTGTGGTAGTGGTGTGCAGTGGAGCGGTGGTGTGCTGTGGAGCTGTGGTGTGTAGTGGAGTGGTGATGGTGTGTAGTGGAGCAGTGGTGGTGGTGGGGGTGTGTAGTTGAGTGATGGTAGTAGTGTGCAGTGGAGCAGTGGTGGTGGTGTGCAGTGAAGTGTTGGTGGTGGTGTGCAGTGAAGCTTTGGTGGTGTGCAGTGGAAAGGTGGTTCTGTGCAGTGGAGAGGTGGTGGTGTGTAATGGAGCGGTGGTGGTGGTGTGCAGTGGAGCAGTGGTAGTGGTGTGCAGCAAAGTGGTGGTGGTGTGCAGTGGAGTGGTGGTGTGAGGGTGTGCAGTGGAGTGGTGGTAGTGGTATGCAGTGAAGTGGTGATGGTGGTGGTGGTATGCAGTGGAGCGGTGGTAGTGGTAGTGTACAGTGGAGTGGTTGTGGTGGTGTGCAGTGAAGTGGTGGTAGTGGTGGTGTACAGTGAAGTGGAGGTGGTGGTGTGCAGTGGAGTGGTGGTGGTGTGCAGTGGAGTGGTGATGATGGTAGTGTGCAGTGGAGTGGTGATGATGGTAGTGTGCAGTGGAGTGGTGGTGGTTAGTGTTGAGCGGCATAGGCCATATTCGAATTTGCGAATATTCGCGAATATATGGACGAATATTCGTCATATATTCGCGAATATTCACGTTTTATTTTCGCATATGCAAATATTCGCGTTTGCGAAAATTAACATATACGAAAATTAGCATGTAAGAAAACCTGTGCAAGCAAAACTTCGCATATGCGAAAATTCGCGCACCAGTCTCACACAGTAGTTTTAGAGCCTTCTTTACACCACACAAGCTGGAAGCAGGGAGGGGGGGGGGGATCACTGTTATGTGTACTGTGAAAAAAAAAAAAAAAAAAAAAAAACAAACAAACAAAAAAAAAAAACAATATTCGTAATTACGAATATATAGTGCCATATTCGCGAATATTCGCGAATATGCGATATTCGCGAATAAAATTCGTATTGCGAATATTCGCGAGCAACACTAGTGGTGGTGTGCAGTGAAGTGGTGATGATGGTAGTGTGCAGTAGAGTGGTGGTGCTGTGCAGTGGATTGTTAGTGATTGTGGTGTGCAGTGGAGTGGTGATGATGGTAGTGTGCAGTGGAGTGGTGGTGGTGTGCAGTGAAGTGGTGATGATGGTAGTGTGAAGTGGAGTGGTGGTGGTGTGCAGTGAAGTGGTGATGATGGTAGTGTGCAGTGGAGTGGTGGTGGTGTGCAGTGAAGTGGTGATGATGGTAGTGTGCAGTAGAGTGGTGGTGGTGTGCAGTGGAATGGTGGTGATTGTGGTGTGCAGTGGATTGTTAGTGATTGTGGTGTGCAGTGGATTGGTGGTGGTGTGCAGTGGAGCGGTGGTTGTGGTATGCAGTGGAGTTGTGGTGATGGTGGTATGCAGTGGACTGTTGGTGTGCAGTGGAGTGGTGGTGATGGTAGTGTGCAGTAGAGTGGTTGTGGTGGTGTGAAGTGGAGTGGTGGTGGTGGTGTGCATTGGAGTGGTGGTGGGCAGTGGAGTGGTGGTGGTGTGCAGTGGAGTGGTGGTGGTGTGCAGTGGAGTGGTGGTGGTGTGCAGTGGAGTGGTGGTGGTGGTGATGGTGTGCAGTGAAGTAGTGGTGTTGGTGTGCAGTGGAGTAGTGGTGATGGTGTGCAGTGAAGGGGGGGATGTACAGGGGCACAGTTGGGTGGTGATGTACCGGGTCACAGTCGGGTGGTGATGTACAGGGCACAGTTGGGTGGTGATGTACAGGGGCACAGTCGGGTGGTGATGTACAGGGGCACAGTCGGGTGGTGATGTACAGGGGCACAGTCGGGTGGTGATGTACAGGGGCACAGTCGGGTGGTGATGTACAGGGGTACAGTCGGGCGGTGATGTACAGGTGCACAGTCGGGCAGTGATGTACAGGGGCACTGTCGGGTGGTGATGTACAGGTGCACAGTCGGGTGGTGATGTACAGGGGCACAGTCGAGTGGTGATGTACAGGGGCATAGTCGGGTGGTGATGTACAGGGGCACAGTTGGGTGGTGATGTATAGGTGCACAGTCGAGTGGTGATGTACAGGGGCACAGTCAGGTGGTGATGTACAGGGGCATAGTCGGGTGGTGATGTACAGGGGCACAGTCGGGTGGTGATGTACAGGGGCATAGTCGGGTGGTGATGTACAGGGGCATAGTCGGGTGGTGATGTACAGGGGCATAGTCGGGTGGTGATGTACAGGGGCACAGTCGGGTGGTGATGTACAGGGGCACAGTCGGGTGGTGATGTACAGGGGCACAGTCGGGCGGTGATGTAAAGGTGCACAGTCAAGTGGTGATGTACAGGGGCATAGTCGGGTGGTGATGTACAGGGGCACAGTCGGGTGGTGATGTACAGGGGCACAGTCGGGTGGTGATGTACAGGGGCACAGTCTGGGGGTGATGTACAGGGGCACAGTCGGGCGGTGATGTACAGGGGCACAGTCGGGCGGTGATGTACAGGGGCACAGTTGGGTGGTGATGTACAGGGGCACAGTCGGGTGTTGATGTACAGGGGTACAGTCGGTTGGTGATTAGTGTTGAGCGGCATAGGCCATATTCGAATTCGCAAATATTCGCATATTCGTTATATTCTAGTTTTATTTTCGCATAAGCGAATATTCGCGCATGCGAAAATTAACATACGTGAATATTAGCATATACAAAATTAGCACACGTGAAAATTCGCATATGCGAAAATTAGCATATGCTAATGTTCGCATATGCGAAATTTTGTATATGCAAATTTTCGCACGCCAGTCTCACACAGTAGTATTAGAGCCTTCTTTACACCACACAAGCTGGAAGCAGAGAGGGGTGATCACTGTGATGTGTACTGTGAAGAAAAAAAAAAAAAAAAACAATTATAAACGAATATTCGTAATTACGAATATATAGCGCTATATTCGCGAAATTCGCGAATTCGCGAATATGCGATATTCACGAATAATATTCGAATTGCGAGTATTCGCGAGCAACACTATTGGTGATGTACAGGAGCACAGTCAGGTGGTGATGTACTGGGGCACAGTCGGGTGGTAATGTACAGGGGCACAGTCGGGTGGTGATGTACAGGGGCACAGTCAGGTGGTGATGTACAGGAGCACAGTCAGGTGGTGATGTACAGGAGCACAGTCAGGTGGTGATGTACTGGGGCACAGTCGGGTGGTGATGTACAGGGGCACAGTCAGGTGGTGATGTACTGGGGCACAGTCGGGTGGTGATGTACAGGGGCACAGTCAGGTGGTGATGTACAGGAGCACAGTCAGGTGGTGATGTACTGGGGCACAGTCGGGTGGTAATGTACAGGGGCACTGTCCGGTGGTAATGTACAGGGGCACAGTCGGGTGGTGATGTACAGGTGCACAGTTGGGCAGAGATGTACAGGGGCACAGTCGGGTGGTGATGTACAGGGGCACAGTCGGGCGGTGATGTACAGGACAGTCGGGTGCTGATGTACAGGGGTACAATCGGGTGGTGATGTACGGGGGCACAGTCGGGTGGTGATGTACAGGGGTACAGTCAGGGGTGATGTACAGGGGCACAGTCGGGTGGTGATGTGCAGGGGCACAGTCGGGTGGTGATGTACAGGAGCACAGTCGGGTGGGGATGTACAGGGGCACAGTCGGGTGGTGATGTACAGGGGCACAGTCGGGTGGTGATGTACAGGGGTACAGTCAGGGGTGATGTACAGGGGCACAGTCGGGTGGTGATGTGCAGGGGCACAGTCGGGTGGTGATGTACAGGGGCACAGTCAGGTGGTGATGTACAGGGGCACAGTCGGGTGGTGATGTACAGGGGCACAGTCGGGTGGTGATGTACAGGGGTACAGTCGAGTGGTGATATACAGGAGCACAGTCGGGTGGTGATGTACAGGACAGTTGGGTGGTGATGTACAGGGGCACAGTCAGGTGGTGATATAGGGGTGCACAGTCAGGTGGTAATGCACAGGGGCACAGAAGGGTGGTGATGTACAGGGGCACAGTCAGGTGGTGATGTACAGGGGCACAGTCGGGTGGTGATGTACAGGAGCACAGTTCGGTGGTGATGTACAGGGGCACAGTCGGGTGGTGATGTACAGGGGCACAGTTGGGTGGTGATGTACAGGGGCACAGTTGGGTGGTGATGTACAGGGGCACAGTTGGGGGGTGATGTACAGGGGCAGAGTTGGGTGGTGATGTACAGGGGCACAGTTGGGTGGTGATGTACAGGGGCACAGTTGGGTGGTGATGTACAGGGGCACAGTTGGGGGGGTGATGTACAGGGGCACAGTTGGGTGGTGATGTACAGGAGCACAGTCGGGTGGTGATGTACAGGGGCACAGTTGGGGGGTGATGTACAGGGGCACAGTTGGGTGGTGATGTACAGGGGCACAGTTGGGTGGTGATGTACAGGGGCACAGTTGGGTGGTGATGTACAGGGGCACAGTTGGGTGGTGATGTACAGGGGCACAGTTGGGTGGTGATGTATCTAGCTATTTGCGGTATCCTGCCGTGAGGAAATTCTTTACTATGTTACGAGATACAGGAAAGCAAACATTTTTGCAGTTCAAAATTTGACAAAAGTAAATTCTTTGAGCTTTTTCTGTTCCCATTCTACTAAGTCCCTGTAGTCCACCATCACCCGTGATGAAACTACTTCCAACCAGATCTGGGCCGCCTGACTGGCAAAATTTGTCAGTAAAAAAGGTTTCTTATCCTCCTGGTGTTCAAAGACTACTACCCTCCAGTAAAACTTTCCAGTAAACTACTATGCCATGACGGTTTCTGGTGCAACTCCAGCTGGCTGGGGCAAAATTCTGAAAAAAATTCTCGTTTAAAGTCTACAACAACTCACTATTCAAACATTATGCCATCACTCTTGATGGTGCAACCTCCAGCCAGGCCTGGGCCACCTGGCTGGCCAAATTTCTCAATAAACAAGGTTTCTTAACCTCCTGCAACACGCAGGATTCTACAGCTTCCTCCAGTAAACTACTATGCTATGATTGTGACAATAATAATTTTGTTCTTGTTTGGCACATGTGCTAGATCTTGCTGTCAAACATTCCTGGTCCATACTTGTGCGGGTCTCCGTGATGGGGAAATCTTTAAGGAACCTGTTACTTCCAGCCAGGTCTGAGTCATCTGGCTGGCAAAATTTGAAAAAAATGTGTGCCAAATGACACTGATTATAAAGTACTACCTCCACCCCTGCTGTATGCTGGATACTAGTAGAAACACCAGTCCGCCACCTCCTGCTGTACGCTGGATAGTTACAGTCCACCAATTCTGTGGTTACTCCACAAAAGGGATATTTTGTTAACGACTGGAGAAATCTGTGCCGCCTTCTTCTCTTGGTAGACTAAAAAGCTAAAAAGGGAAAAATACCTGTGTGTGCATTTGAAGACTAGCAGGCATCTACCGATAAACAGGGAAACTTGACACCTCTTTATTATAGTGTGATTAAGCCTCAAAAATCCACCAACGAGTTCAAGAAGCTTTTAGGTACCATGAGTTGCCTCATGTCTTTCAAGCTACCTGAATACGTACTTAGCAGTGTTATAGAGGGCTCCACGGCTGTTAGACAGTGTTAGAAACATGTTTGGGGCTTATTGTAGTGACGATTTGCGTCAAATTGAGCTGAATCAACCATTGATTTTGAAAAAGTTTGGCGTAACCGGCAGGAGTTCACTCATCTCAACTCAGGACCAACACCTCATATCTGTGGATTTAATCACAGAATGGAGGTCAGATACCAGTAGATGACCCTATAATTTGTGACCAATCCTTCCTGTGAACTATGTGCCTGAAGCCCTTTACCTCTCTATATTTACAAGCTTTTTGGATTGAATTTAATTGAGGGGCAAAATAATGGTGCCACGTCATCATTTCAGGGGATTAAGTATGTGCCCCCCCAGCACAGATAGCAGTTTTTTTTTATCATTTCAATAATTATCTCCTATTTCAGCAATCCCTTGTCCTGCCCCTGATTAGCCCCGCCATACTTTGCCCCACCCCATTGTTGTCCCACCCCTGTTTAGTCCTGCCTCTACTTAGTCCTGCCCCTGTTTAATCCTGCTACTGCTTAGTCCCCCCCTGCTTAGTCCTGCATCTGCATAGTCCCACCCCTGCTTAGTCCTGCCTTTGCTTAGTCCTGCCTCTGCTTAGTCCTGCCTTTGCTTAGTCCTGCCTCTGCTTAGTCCTGCCTTTGCTTAGTCCTTCCCCTGCTCTGTCCTGCCTCTGCTTAGCCCTGCATCTGTTTAGTCCTGCCCCCGCTTAGTCCCATCCCTGCTTAGCCTCACCTCTGCTTAGTTCTTAAACTGCTTAGTCACACCCCTGCTGAGTCTTTCCTCTGCTTAGTCCTTCCACTGCTTAGTCCTGCTCCTGCTGTGGTTTTGAATATTTTCTCCTTTCTGCTTCTCTTCTTTCCTTGTCTTGTTCCTTTTTCTTCCTTAGAACGTTGTGATTCTGGACAATAGCTCCTGCCACGTCATTATTTCAGATGTTCTGCTGTCAGCCATATTGCGCCATGTTCAACACGTCTTAGAACTCATAATGTCCTTCTCACATGTCCACGTGTCCAATAAACAATAGTTTACAAGCATTTCCCTTCAGTTTATAGGACATTGTTCGCACAGCGCTGCTCATTCCATGTAACAATATGTAACAGTTTGGAGAATATTAAGGATTTGGGGGCTCAGTGCAGGTGGAGTCGGCTCAATAAACATTCCAGAGAGCAGTTATGTTACAGTATAGGACCAAGTCCCAAAAATCTGGGAGCCCCTCCAAAAACATACTGGAGTCCAGGACGTAAACCTAAAGAGACTTCATAATTCTATTCTGGCCTGGTGCCTGGCTCCTCTAAGATGGCAGCAAGATGAAAGCCACAAATCTGATTCATTTCTAGAGAGAATGAGGGGCAGAGGGCACAGGGTGGAGGGTCCCTGTCTTTTTCACCAGCCCATCTGTCCTCGTGGTCCATCTTGGATCCGGTCCTAAGCATTCTCGCTGAGATCTTAAGTAACAGTTTTCCGACCTCCCGGCCAAGTAGGTTGTGAGTCACTTCACTGGGCTCCATGTCTCCTCCATTACAGATGAAATAATAAATGAAACGCCGGAGAAAATGGGAAAATGCTGAGTGCAGCAAGATCGCCAGGGAGGAAGACGAAGGGAGTGATGTCCAGGTCCAGTGCCACTGCCGGGGGAAGGGAGTGATGTCCAGGTACGGTGCCACCGCTGGGGGAGGGGGGTGATGTCCAGGTCCAGTGCCACCACCGGGGGAAGGGAGTGATGTCCAGGTCCAGTGCCACCGCCGGGGGAAGGGAGTGATGTCCAGTTCCGGTGCCACCGCTGGGGGAGGGGAGTGATGTCCAGGTCCGGTGCCACCGCCGGGGGAGGGGAGTGATATCCAGGTCCAATGTCACCGCCGGGGGGAAGGGGACTGATGTCCAGGTCTGGTGTCACCACAGGGAGAGGGGAGTGATGTCCAGGTCCGGTGCCACCACAGGGAGAGGGGAGGGATGTCCAGGTCCGGTGCCACCACAGGGAGAGGGGAGGGATGTCCAGGTCTGGTGCCACCACCGGGGGAGGGGAGTGATGTCCAGGTCCGGTGCCACCACAGGGAGAGGGGAGGGATGTCCAGGTCCGGTGCCACCGCCAGGGGAGGGGAGTGATGTCCAGGTCCGGTGCACCCACTGGGGGAGGGGAGTGATTTCCAGGTCCGGTGCCACCACAGGGAGAGCGGAGTGATGTCCAGGTCCGGTGCCACCACAGGGAGAGCGGAGTGATGTCCAGGTCCGGTGCCACCACCAGGGGAGTGGAGTGATGTCCAGGTCCGGTGCACCCACTGGGAGAGGGGAGTGATGTCCAGGTCCGGTGCACCCACTGGGAGAGGGGAGTGATGTCCAGGTCTGGGCCACCACAGGGAGAGGGGAGTGATGTCCAGGTCTGGTGCCACCACAGGGAGAGGGGAGTGATGTCCAGGTCTGGTGCCACCACAGTGAGAGGGGAGTGATGTCCAGGGTTGGTGCCACCATAGCGGGAGGGGAGTGATGTCCAGGTTTCGGTGCCACCGCCGGGGGAGGGGAATGATATCCAGGTCTGGTGCCACTGCCTGGGGAGGGGGAGGCCATCTTCTGCAGATACGTGTTCATGTCGATCAGTGGTCTCAAACTGTGGCCCTCCAGATGTTGCCGTTGGCTGTCCAGGCATGCTGGAAGTTGAAGTTTTGCAACATCTGGAGGGCCCCAGTTTGAGACCACTGATGTAGATCCCAGTCCATCCAGTCTATAGAGAGAGAGGAACGTGGACCTCACCTCCGAGACCAGTGATCCCAATGGCTTCCAGCTGTTGTAAAACTACAACTCCCAGCATGCCCGGACAACCTAAAGCAACAGCTGGAGCCACACTGGTTGGGAAACACTGTCCTAGACAATTTTGGTCAAATTCCTCTACTAGGGGGAGAAGGTTCATTCCCACCAGTCGTGGAGCTTAAAGCTTCTTGGCTCCAATGTAAAGTGTGAATATGACTCCAACAACCTACATGTGACCTCTGCCCCTAAAGCTTCATCCTATAGATCCTTCAGTCATGTGACCTCTGCCCCTAACGCTTCATCCTATAGATCCTTCAGCCATGTGACCTCTGCCCCTAAAGCTTCATCCTATAGATCCTTCAGTCATGTGACCTCTGCCCCTAAAGCTTCATCCTATAGATCCTTCAGTCATGTGACCTCTGCCCCTAAAGCTTCATCCTATAGATTCTTCAGTCATGTCACCTCTGCCCCTAAAGCGTCATCCTATAGATCCTTCAGTCATGTGACCTCTGCCCCTAAAGCTTCATCCTATAGATCCTTTAGTCATGTGACCTCTTCCCCTAAAGCTTCATCCTATAGATTCTTCAGTCATGTCACCTCTGCCCCTAAAGCTTCATCCTATAGATTCTTCAGTCATGTGACCTCTGCCCCTAAAGCTTCATCCTATACATCATTCAGTCATGTGACCTCTGCCCCTAAAGCTTCATCTTATAGATCCTTCAGCCATGTGACCTCTGCCCCTAAAGCTTCATCCTATAGATCCTTCAGCCATGTGACCTCTGCCCCTAAAGCTTCATCCTATAGATCCTTCAGCCATGTGACCTCTGCCCCTAAAGCTTCATCCTATAGATCCTTCAGCCATGTGACCTCTGCCCCTAAAGCTTCATCCTATAGATCCTTCAGCCATGTGACCTCTGCCCCTAAAGCTTCATCCTATAGATCCTTCAGCCATGTGACCTCTGCCCCTAAAGCTTCATCCTATAGATCCTTTAGTCATGTGACCTCTGCCCCTAAAGCTTCATCCTATAGATCCTTCAGCCATGTGACTTCTGCCCCTAAAGCTTCATCCTGTAGATCCTTTAGTCATGTGACCTCTGCCCCTAAAGCTTCATCCTATAGATCCTTCAGCCGTGTGACCTCTGCCCCTAAAGCTTCATCCTATAGATCCTTTAGTCATGTGACCTCTGCCCCTAAAGCTTCATCCTATAGATCCTTCAGTCATGTGACCTCTGCCCCTAAAGCTTCATCTTATAGATCCTTCAGTCATGTGACCTCTGCCCCTAAATCTTCATCCTATAGATCCTTCAGTCATGTGACCTCTGCCCCTAAAGCTTCATCCTATAGATCCTTTAGTCATGTGACCTCTGCCCCTAAAGCTTCATCCTATAGATCCTTCAGCCATGTGACCTCTGCCCCTAAAGCTTCATCCTATAGATCCTTCAGCCATGTGACCTCTGCCCCTAAAGCTTCATCCTATAGATCCTTTAGTCATGTGACCTCTGCCCCTAAAGCTTCATCCTATAGATCCTTTATTCATGTGACCTCTGCCCCTAAAGCTTCATCCTATAGATCCTTCAGCCATGTGACCTCTGCCCCTAAAGCTTCATCCTATAGATCCTTCAGCCAGGTGACCTTTGCCCCTAAAGCTTCATCCTATAGATCCTTCAGCCATTTGACCTCTGCCCCTAAATCTTCATCGTATAGATCCTTCAGTCATGTGACCTCTGCCCCTAAAGCTTCATCCTATAGATCCTTCAGCCATGTGACCTCTGCCCCTAAAGCTTCATCCTATAGATCCTTCAGCCATGTGACCTCTGCCCCTAAAGCTTCATCCTATAGATCCTTTAGTCATGTGACCTCTGCCCCTAAAGCTTCATCCTATAGATCCTTCAGCCATGTGACCTCTGCCCCTAAAGCTTCATCCTATAGATCCTTCAGCCATGTGACCTCTGCCCCTAAAGCTTCATCCTATAGATCCTTCAGCCATGTGACTTCTGCCCCTAAAGCTTCATCCTATAGATCCTTCAGCCATGTGACCTCTGCCCCTAAAGCTTCATCCTATATATCCTTTGGTCATGTGACCTCTGCCCCTAAAGCTTCATCCTATAGATCCTTCAGCCATGTGACCTCTGCCCCTAAAGCTTCATCCTATAGATCCTTTAGTCATGTGTCCTCTGCCCCTAAAGCTTCATCCTATAGATCCTTCAGTCATGTGACCTCTGCCCCTAAAGCTTCATCGTATAGATCCTTTAGTCATGTGACCTCTGCCCCTAAAGCTTCATCCTATAGATCCTTTAGTCATGTGACCTCTGCCCCTAAAGCGTTATCCTATAGATCCTTCAGCCATGTGACCTCTGCCCCTAAAGCTTCATCCTATAGATCCTTCAGCATGTGACCTCTGCCCCTAAAGCTTCATCCTATAGATCCTTCAGCCATGTGACCTCTGCCCCTAAAGCTTCATCCTATAGATCCTTCAGTCATGTGACCTCTGCCCCTAAAGCTTCGTCTTATAGATCTTTTAGTCATGTGACCTCTGCCCCTAAAGCTTCATCCTATAGATCCTTCAGTCATGTGACCTCTGCCCCTAAAGCTTCATCCTATAGATCCTTTAGTCATGTGACCTCTGCCCCTAAAGCTTCATCCTATAGATCCTTCAGTCATGTGACCTCTGCCCCTAAAGCTTCATCGTATAGATCCTTTAGTCATGTGACCTCTGCCCCTAAAGCTTCATCCTATAGATCCTTCAGCCATGTGACCTCTGCCCCTAAAGCTTCATCCTATAGATCCTTCAGCATGTGACCTCTGCCCCTAAAGCTTCATCCTATAGATCCTTCAGTCATGTGACCTCTGCCCCTAAAGCTTTGTCTTATAGATCTTTTAGTCATGTGACCTCTGCCCCTAAAGCTTCATCCTATAGATCCTTCAGTCATGTGACCTCTGCCCCTAAATCTTCATCCTATAGATCCTTCAGTCATGTGACCTCTGCCCCTAAATCTTCATCCTATAGATCCTTCAGTCATGTGACCTTTGCCCCTAAAGCTTCATCCTATAGATCCTTCAGTCATGTGACCTCTGCCCCTAAAGCTTCATCCTATAGATCCTTCAGTCATGTGACCTTTGCCCCTAAAGCTTCATCCTATAGATCCTTCAGCCATGTGACCTCTGCCCCTAAAGCTTCATCCTATAGATCCTTCAGTCATGTGACCTCTGCCCCTAAATCTTCATCCTATAGATCCTTCAGTCATGTGACCTTTGCCCCTAAAGCTTCATCCTATAGATCCTTCAGTCATGTGACCTCTCACTTTCTTTATTTTGTTGAGATTGATACCATCTGAGATGTGTTGTTAGTCCATTGTCAGAATCTTTCAATATTTTTGATGTTACTACTACCCCCCAATACACACACCCACAATTACTTACTTACAAACTTACACACACACACAATTACACACACACACAATTACACACTTACACTCACACACACACAATTACTTACTTACACACTTACACTCACATACACTTACACACACACACACACAATTAGACACTTACACACACACCCACAATTACTTACACACACTCACATACACTTACACACACACACAATTACACACTTACACTCACACACAATTACACACACACAATTACACTCTTACACTCACACACAATTACACACACACAATTACACTCTTACACTCACACACAATTACACACACACAATTACACTCTTACACTCACACACAATTACACACACACAATTACACTCTTACACTCACACACAATTACACACACACAATTACACTCTTACACTCACACACAATTACACACACACACAATTACACTTACACACAATTACACACTTACACTCACACACACACACACACACAATTACACACACAATTACACAAACGTGCACACACTTACACTCACACACACACTAACACTCACATTAACACTGACACACTCACACTCACACACTTTCACACACTCACACACACACTTACACTCACACACAAATACACTCACACTCACCCTCACACACTCACACTTATACTCACACACTTACACACTCACATTTCACATATCCTCACAGCCAAGTGACGATATAAAGAGCCAATCTAACTCATGTGTAGTTCCTCCTTTTTCTTGTGATGGCGCTATACAGATTACAGTGATCACTATAGGCCCCATTAGTTGGATACTCCCTATAATAAGTCCCTATAATATTAAAGGATTTTTCTAAATAATCTAAATAAATACTGACAAACCCTTTAACTACATTTACTGTAAGGAATATTTCATTGCTGACTCACTTACTTTACTTTATAATATCTGTTGATACTTTTAGTCCTTCATGTCTCCGACCTCTTATTAGACACTGTTGTTATGTCCTTAGAATTCAAATACAATATTCCGCAACCTACGGCTCTTACTGTAACAAACTGAAAACTGTTCTTCTTGGGACAACAAGTTCATTTGTCACATCTGGATTGTATCCAAGGGGTATCTGGAGAAATGTATCTATTAAAAAATAAATGATGTCACAGAATGCCGCTAGCTGAAACTGTCAATCAACTGAGAATGTCCCGCCCTCAAAAACCAGGAAGTGAGAGCGGGATAAGCGCTGAATGGAGCGGAACCAGACAGGTAGGAAAACCCTTTTCATCCTCCATGATATCGTCTTCACTTTTCCCATATTTTTTTCTATATGTGTAACAATCGAACAGGGTTTTGCATTCTACACTCTGGTCAGGGAGGAGTTACAGGCCCAGGCCAATCAGCAGCTGAGGAGGGGTATTTGATTGCTTAATATGATTGCTTGCAGTTTTGTTCTGCTCTAAGTCCGACTGTTTTAGTTCTGACTTAATGCTTAATACTTTTACAGGTTTTATCCTGTCTAATTTGCATCTGTTACCTAATCCTGTACCCTGACTTGTTTGGGTTTTTTACTCAACCATGGTATAGGTCCTGATCCATTGCTTTTTGCTTTTTCTGTGCTTAGTCTTGTGTGATCCAGAACCTGTGTGTCCTGATCTGTATAGTGTCCTGACTTTAGTTACCTGTTCACTCATATCCATTCCTCACAAATCTGCCGCTATATCTCTGGGTTAACTGTTTGTCATTACTCTCAAACCTGCTGTTATATCTTCCTGATACTTGTTTGTTACTACTTTGCACACCTGCCATTATTTATTACCTTGGTTACCTGTTTAATCTTGCTTGATAACTCAATGTTCCCTGGCCTGTTTCCCCGACCTTCGTATAGTTCTGTTTATTATTTTGACTTGTGACGTCCCTGTACTTTGCACAGCGCAGGGCCCACTGTCCAGTTGTAGATCCACTGTCTAGGGCAGATACCCAAATATGATGAAGCTGATGAAGCTGCGCATGCGCAGCGAAACGCGTTGCATCTCTGCCGAATAAACAGACCTGGTTTTTACACTTGCTGTCTCGCTACCTCGATTCGCTCAGCGCTGCCATCATTTCTGCACTCCCAGTCACCCCCTTGATCAGATTTCTCCAGGAAGGCGGTGAAAGATGTATTGATAACTCCCACGCGCTCTCTATATATTACCATAGGCCCAGCTCTGTATTTTACCATAGGCCCAGCTTATCAAGCAAGCACAATCAGCATATCTCAATTCACCTTACCTAGGCCAAAGCCTGAAGAACAAGCAGCCACTAAAACCTTGATTTACCAAGCTCTAACTACAAATTCCTAGTGACTACTATTCAACTCAAATCCTATAATTAGTAGCACAGTGGCCTGCTTAAAGCTCAAGACTATTAGTCCCAGCAAAGCCTGTGAGGAACCTGCATCCCGGTTACCTCAGAGAAACTGTATATTTGTAAAGACTGTTTGCTCAAGAAGTTAAGTAAAAGTTCCAGTTATCTCATGAATCCTGCTGTGGACATTCCGTTTATTATCCCTGCCATTTCAGGACCGGTTGCAGCAGGGCCTTCTATACTAAGTAAACCGCACCCTGGTGGCACGACAAACCAAGGGTTTATACCACCAGACCCTGTAGCATCATTGCCTCACCCCAGACACCACAAGTCTTTTGGCGTCCTACGAACAGGATACGGATGTGTGCCTTTAATAACTTTGCTACCCTGACCACCTGCAATGAATAACGGGTGTATACCATTATTGTAAGAGCCATAGTCCTCCCCCTATTCAGAAATGTTTATAGAATACTGTACAGGATTTTTGCATGTAGTGATTGAAATTGCTCACAGAAGTGTACGGGACTTTATTGCTGAAATTGTGCTTAGCCGGGGTGCAAGAAAAAGTAAGGGGGGAGGTGAAGAAAACTGTATTGTGGCCATGTGTAAAATCAGGAACAAAGCCATGCTACATGCTCCATTGCAAACGTTACCTGAAGGGGTTAAAGAAGAACCCGAGAAGCGTGCCAAAATGCCCCACGCTGGTCTGCGTTCCGCCCCTGGGCGTGGACATTGTGTAGCTGTTCCTATATCAAAGTGGTTTGGAACTGTTATCTTTTGCTTGAGTTTGCCGTGGGACAGGAAGTCAGAGCTGCACCGATGACATCCTTCCGGCTGGCGGCCATTTTGCTGAGGCCTCATATAAAAGAAGCCACGCGGCCAGACCTCTACATTCCGGAGATGGCACCTCTACAGTCCAGAGATGGTGTACGGAGATGGCGGAGCCCACTGACATGTAAGGAGAGCAGCAAGATGGTGCCGGTGCAGGGGAAAGTTTTCGCGGCAGCAGCGCAACTCTTCCAAGAACTTGCTGACCGCTTTCAGCAGTTGTCCCTTGGGGCCGAGGAGGCCTGCGACATGCCCCCCGCTACCTGAGGATGACGAGTGTCCAGCTACCCTGAAAGGGGCATCACCAGGGACATCAGCGACGGCATCACCGGTGAGATTTTCCCATCACCACAGGACATGGGGATCCTGGGCCGAGATTCCTACAGAAGAATCTGATGTGAGTACACCGGCTGAAGCTGCCTTTTCTTCTTCCTCAAGCCCAGAGAGAGAGGTTCCCTTGTCCCAAGTAGCTCAAGCCAGTGCACGCCCGAGATCACCCAGTCTCCCAAAAGCGATGAGCCTGCACATATACAGTATATGTGGGACCACGTTCTTCCCCAGCCAGGGAAGTCCCACCCACTGAACTGTAGGGACTCTACAGCTGAGGCCGAAAGGGCCCGCAGGGAGGCCGAAGTCACCGGCATTATTGAGAAGTTAAAGGCCCAGCATAGGGAGAGATTTGGGCCGAAACGCCTCCCTTATGAAGTCCAGGCAGTGCAACAGAGGGACACTAAAAAGCTGGAAGCTCTGTACATTCGTATGCTGGACTATCCTCAAGAGGGTAAGCCACCCTTAGAGCGCCGACGTGCCACAGTGCTCAAATTTGCTAAGGCAAGAGGCTTTGGTACCCTCCAACACTGCTGGCATGGAGGGACCATATTGGTCAACAGAAGGGCCATTCAGCGGGACTACCTGCCTAAACAATACCACTCCTTAGAGCGAGGGGAGATTGGGGAGTACACCCCAGTCAAGAGTCTGCGGGGTGAATAGGCTGCAGCCATAACCAGGCCAAAAAATCCAATGCAAATTCCTTTCACCTATTTTTCCGTCTGATGATTGGAACGCAGATCCCTATGGGATTCGGCCAAAGAGGTCTACAGACGCCACTGTTGAGGAGGAGCAGTACCTGGCCGAGGCGCCCGTGATGGCTCCAAAATATCTGAAGAAGTCAAGTTCCATCTCATCTTTAATGGAGAATGTGCCCAGGTCTATTCCCCCAGAGGAGGTGAGACCTACTCAGCGGGCCTACTCCACCCAAGGAGGTGTGACCGGACCGACCGGCACCTACACTTGTTCCTGTGGCCTCAGCTGCCGAGGTCAACATGGTGGTGAATGTAAACCCGACTATAGCCCAGTCAAGGCTAACCAATGTGACATGGGACACGTATGTCACTCCTATGCGGGAACCCCAACCCCGTGCTCCGAGATATATGTCCCAGGGACGGAAGCACGCTCACCGGTGGGGTTGGGAAGCCTGGAAGAATATCTTCTAACTCTATGTTATTTGCTTGCCATTAACCATGTTGTACACTAGTACCTTTATTTTGTTGCAGATTTTCCAGTTTTGCAACCAGTTTCAACATGAAGTGCCTGGCAGGACTATGCCAAGAAGTTCACCTGTTAAGCAACGTAACCACCATAGGTTTGTGCCCGGCCCCTGGCTGAGAGATTCCTTGCCTGAGGAGATCCTAGTAAGTTTGTACCCGGCACCCGGCACAGCCGTGTTTAATTCAGGACTCTATAATGTAGGTGGACTGTGGAGCCTTACGTGACCGTTTTTGTAAATGCCGTTTTGTAGATATAATATATTTTGTGCTCAAAATTTTGCACACCAACAGCAGGTTAATATAACCTGAATATTTCAAGTGTCCTGCTGATGATATGTAACCTTTGTATTTTGAACAAATAAAATGGTTGGTTACATAAAATGTCAACAATGTAAATGGTTTTACTGAGCAGAGGTATCAAATTCCTGTACGGAAGTAAAGAAAAAAATATATATATATAGTATAAATCTCTTCCAGGTGTTATAGTGTTTACTTAACCCCTTAAGGACCAATGCAAATAAACCTGTACGCCCCTGAAAGACCAGGCCTGTTTTTTCAAATCGGGGATGTCTGTCTTTATTAGAGAATAACTCTGGTAACGTTTTGCCAATCACGATAATTCTGACATTGTTTTTTTGTCACAAGTTGTCCTTCATGTACATAGTAAAAGTAAGCCGATATCATTTGTAGTTTTTTTTTACAATGCAAAAAATCATGAAATTTTTATAAAAAATTAAGATTTTTTGCTATTTTAACACTAATTGGTTGCATATATTTATACCGTATATACTCGAGTATAAGCCGACCCGAGTATAAGCCGAGACCCCTAATTTCAACCCAAAATCCCAGGAAAAGTTATTGATAAGCCTAGGGTGGGAAATACATCATCCCCCCCCTGTCATCATCCAGACCCCCGTCATTAACATCTTCATCATCATCACCGCCTGTCATCATCCAGACCCCCATCATCCCCTTGTCATCATCCCACACATCCCCCCTTCATCATCCCCTTGTCATCATCCCACACATCCCCTTATCATCCCACACATCCCCCCTTCATCATCCCCTTGTCATCATCCCACACATCCCCCCTTCATCATCCCCTTGTCATCATCCCACACATCCCCCCTTCATCATCCCCTTGTCATCATCCCACACATCCCCCCTTCATCATCCCCTTGTCATCATCCCACACATCCCCCCTTCATCATCCCCTTGTCATCATCCCACACACCCCCCTTCATCATCTCCCCCCCCTCCCCCCTTCATCATCCTCTTGTCATCATCCCACCCTCCCCCCCCCCTCCATCATCCTCTTATCATCCGCCCTCAGTGGTCTTCAACCTGCGGACCTCCAGGGGTTTCAAAACTACAACTCCCAGCAAGCCCGGGCAGCCAACGGCTGTCCGGGCTTGCTGGGAGTTGTAGTTTTGAAACCTCCGGAGGTCCGCAGGTTGAAGACCACTGCGGCCTTCGACATCATCCAGCACCCTCTCACCCCCTTTAGTTCTGAGTACTCACCTCCGCTTGGCGCTGGTCCGGTCCTGCAGGGCTGTCCGGTGAGGAGGTGGTCCGGTGGGGAGGTGGTCCGGGCTGCTATCTTCACCGGGGGCGCCTCTTCTCCGCGCTTCCGGCCCGGAATAGAGGCGTTGCCTTGACAATGACGCAGAAGTACGTTGGCAATGAACGCACCTCTGCGTCGTTGTCACGGCAACGTGACTATTCTGAGGCCGGGCCCGAAGCGCTTAGAAGAGGCCTCCCCGGTGAAGATAGCAGCTCGGAACCACTATCCCACCGGACCACCTCCTCTCCGGACAGCCCTGCAGGACCGGACCAGCGCCGAGCGGAGGTGAGTACTGTACAGAACTAAAGGGGGGTGAGAGGGGGCTGGATGATGTTGAAGGCCGCAGTGGTCTTCAACCTTTCGGACCTCCGGAGGTTTCAAAACTACAACTCCCAGCAAGCCCGGATAGATGATGGCTGCCCGGGCTTGCTGGGAGTTGTAGTTTTGAAACCTCTGGAGGTCCGCAGGTTGAAGACCACTGCGGGTGGGGGAGTTCACTCGAGTATAAGCCGAGGGGGGTGTTTTCAGCACGAAAAATCGTGCTGAAAAACTCGGCTTATACTCGAGTATATACGGTACATACTGACCAAATAGTTTATGAAACTTATACTTTCAGATGTCTACTTTATTTTGACGTCATTTTTTAGTTTTTAATTAACATTTTAAATTAGTTAGAAGCCTAACAATTTAACTTGAAATTTTGAAAATTTAGAAAATTTGAAAAGTACATCTTTTTTTATGTGCTATGCAAGGTTTGCAGAAATTAAAAAGGTAGTAGAACATAGGAACATCCCCCCAAATGACCCCATTTTAAAAACAAGACCCCTCAAGGTATTCGCTAGGGGGTACAGTGAGTATTTTAACACCATAGTTTTTTGGCAGGAATTATTACAAAGTCAGTGTTAGAAATTCAAAAATTGCAATTTTTCACAAATGCATCATTTGGGGGACATATTTTTTGTACATCACTTCTGATATTGAAAGAAATGCCCCCTATATTTTATTTAGCTGCTTGTCCCATGTTCGGAAATACCCCCACTTTGGCCATATATGGTTCCTTGGCCGCGTGGTAGGACTCCATTTTGAGAGGAGCGCCATTTGGCTTTCAGGGCAGAACAGTACCCCCACCCCCACAAGTGACCCCATTTATATACCGCACCCCTACAAGTTATTGGCTGGTCGGCTGGCAGTATAATGCGTCTGTCTGTGACAGTTAAGGCTCCTGATGGATATATCCGCCATGTTGTGGAAATAAGCACCCGTTCATGGCGAATATATCCATCACTGCTGCGGCTGGGTAGCTCAGTGTGTCCGCTCATGACTGCTGGTGGGAAATCCGCCGCTATGAGTGGACGTACAAAGCTACCCAGCCGCAGCAGGGAGCTCATTACCGTGACTGCTGCATAATGTGTAGGATCACGTGGCGGACATCCGCAGCATATTACATGCTGCGGATGTCCGCCAATGCGATCCTACACATTATGCTTTTTTTTTTTTTATTAGATTCATTTAATAAATGTATTTTTAATATATATATATTTTTTTTTACACTTTTATTTTATTTATTTATTTATTTTTACACTTTTTAATGCTTTGGAATACTTAGTATTCCAAAGCATTACAGTTATATGCTGCCTGTCGTTTTCACTAGCAGGCAGCATATTAGGACGTGCCTCTCAGGCAATACCCAGGGCAGACCTGAGGGTCTTTGTAGGACCCCCGGCTGCCCAGGTATGCAGCAGCACCCCGCGATCGTGCTGCGGGGTGCTGCAGGAGAGACAGACGGAGCCCCCTCCCTCTGTCAGAACTCCTTACAGCGCGCGGTCACTTCTGACCGCGGCTGTAAGGGTTAAACTGTCGGGAGTAAGTGAACTTCACTCCCGGCAGTGCGGCAGGCCCCGGCCAGCCACGTATTACACGCAGCACCCCGCGATCATGATGCGGGGTGCTGCAGAGGAGACAGAGGGAGCTCCCTCCCTCTGTCATAACACTTACAGCCCGCGGTCACTTCCGACCGCGGCTGTAAGGGTTAAAACTGCCGGGACCGAAGTTTACTTCGGTCCTGGCAGTGCAGCAGGGTCCCGGCTGTGTGATACAGCCGAGTCCCTGCCGCGATCTCGTGGGTGCACTGGGCAGCACCCACGAGAAGAATGGACGAGTATAGATGTCCCGGTGCGGGAACGCAGCCAACCTAGACGTCTATACTCGTCCATGGTCGTTATCGGGTTAAAGGTGCCCTTCCAGCTCCTCTGGGAGTAACAATAAACGCCACCCTTCACTGGCACCTATCGAAACATACCAATCAGATACCAAGACTGACTTCACATCCATACCAAAAAAATATATATAAAAATCCAGTACACATAACTTGTAACCTATAATCACAAAAAAATAGGAATATAAAAATATCTTACAAATAAACACAACAATGAATCCTAGGGACTGTAACAATGTTCTATATCAGTCCATAGCACTGTCATGCACTAACATGTTCTTCCCGGACAGAAGGTTTTCCTGTCGCTAACAAAAAAATACACGTATCCAGAAAGGTAACAATATGCTTAACCTCCCTGGCGGTATGATTCTGTCTGGAAATTTGTACCAAAAGCGGTACAATTTTTTAACTGAATTTCACATCTCCCTTGTCACATCCCCCGTCACATTCTCCCCCCTCCTTGTCACATTCTCCCCCCTCCTTGTCACATTCCCCCCCCCTGACACATTCCCCCCCTTGTCACATTCCCCCCCCCTGTCACATTCCCCCCTTGTCACATTCCCCCCTTGTCCCATTCCCCCCCCTGTCACATTCCCCCCCCCCTGTCACATTCCCCCCCCCTGTCACATTCCCCCCCCCTGTCACATTCCCCCCCCCTGTCACATTCCCCCCTTTGTCACATTCTCCCCCCCCCCCCCCTTGTCACCTACTTGTCCTGCAGCAGTATACACTATATTTGCCGGCAGATTTCAAACCTAGTGTATTTGCTGCAGAACAAGTCCTTTCCCCTTCAGCCAATCACAGGCTTTACACCACTGCGGCCTGTGATTGGCTGAAAAGTGAAAGGTCCTAGAAGATGAATAGTGAAGAGAGGACACCCCGGACCGCACGGAGGGGAATGGCATCTGCAGGGACCGGGACTAGGTGAGCAAAAGGTTTTTTTATTTTACTACTTCTTCCTTTTACACTTAGCTCAGTTTTTTTCTAACAGGGGGCCTCCAGCTGTTGTGAAACTACTACTCCCAGCATGCCCGGACAGCCTTTGGCTGTTCAGGCATGCTGAGAGTTGTAGTTTTGCAACAGCTGGAGGCCCCCTGGTAGGGAAACACTGACTTTTAGTATTTTTCTTTACCTGCTCTGGCCGGCCCCCGCAACGGGAGCCGACCAGAGCAGATAATCGCATGTTTTCCCGGGGGGCCGCATTGCTATATCGCATTGCTTTTGCAATATATGGTGCAGCCCGGCCGGGAACTCTGCAATTCTACCCCGAGCGTGACTCGGGGTTACCGATCCTAGCAGGGAAAATTAACCCCGAGTCACGCTCGGGAATACCGCTCAGGAGGTTAAAGGGGTGGTACAATTTTTTTGACTATATGGCATCTTCTTTGTAAGTTTAGTTTTTTTGCATTATACATGTGTTATATGTTTTGGCAGAATTCATCTGTTTTTCTCACCTGTTTGTTGGGCAGGAAGTTCTGTAGTTCAGGATTTTCTTTTACTGTTGTTCACAGTTCTGAGTCTGTTGTGGACAAGATGTCACAGCTTTTTTTTCCTTCTCTGTCTGCATGAGAGGAATAAGCCACGCCCCCTCATCTCATCCAGCTGAGTACACAGCTCCTCCCCTCCCCCTACTCTGTACACAGCTCCTCCCCTCCCCTCCCCCTGCTCTGTACACAGCTCCTCCCCTCCCCCTGCTCTGTACACAGCTGCTCACCTCCCCTCCACCTGCTCTGTACACAGCCCCTCCCCTCCCCCCTGCTCTGTACGCAGCTCCTCCCCTCCCCCTGCTCTGTGCACAGCTCCTCCCCCCCTCCCCCCTGCTCTGTACACAGCTCCTCACCTCCCCTCCCCCTGCTCTGTACACAGCTCCTCACCTCCCCTCCACCTGCTCTGTACACAGCTCCTCACCTCCCCTCCCCCTGCTCTGTACACAACTCCTCACCTCCCCTCCCCTTGCTCTGTACACAGCTCCTCACCTCCCCTCCACCTGCTCTGTACGCAGCTCCTCACCTCCCCTCCCCCTGCTCTGTACACAGCTCCTCACCTCCCCTCCCCTTGCTCTGTACACAGCTCCTCACCTCCCCTCCCCCTGCTCTGTACACAGCTCCTCACCTCCCCTCCCCCTGCTCTGTACACAGCTCCTCACCTCCCCTCCCCCCTGCTCTGTACGCAGCTCCTCACCTCCCCTCCCCCTGCTCTGTACACAGCTCCTCCCCTCCCCCTGCTCTGTATTGTAAGGACACAGGTCTGCACAGGAGAAGGACCTCACAGAGAAGATAAGTGTTATCTGAAGGGGAGGATGAGAAGGTGCACAGGCCGGGGATGTATGGACTGCAGGGGAATAAATCTCATACTGGGGATGATCTCTATATGTGAAGGGGGAGGGGGGACTCCTGAATGACACATGCTGGGAGTTGTAGTCCCTGTGTGTGTATTCTAGTGTTTACAAACCAGTGTGCCTCCAGCTGTTGCAAAACTACAACTCCCAACATGCCCTGACAGACTTTGGGCATGCTGGGAGTTGTAGATTTGCAACAGCTGGAGGCACACTGGTTGGGAAACACTGTTCTAGCCTATTCAGCATATATATCATGTTACACCAGTGTTTCCCAACCAGTGGGCCTCCAGCTGTTGCAAAACTACAACTCCTAGCATGCCCAAAGGCTGTCAGGGCATGCTGGGAGTTGTAGTTTTGCAACACCTGGAGGCACCCTGGTTGGGAAACACTGGTGTATGACCTATAGAGGTGTGGTGAACTACAACCCCCAGGAGACTACAGAGGCAGCATGCTGGTGTTATACCACAGACTGAAGACTCCTGAATGACACATGCTGGGAGTTGTAGTCCCTTTTGTGTGTGTATGACAGTGTATCCCAACCAGGGCTGATTATATTAGTGTGCTGTGTATAAGGGGGCCGACCCGGGAAAATAGTAGGATGAGTAAAGGGCGGAACAAACAAACAAAAAAAGAAAAGGAGCCACACCAAACCAGCAAGGCATGTGGCATGCTGGGATTTGTAGTTTTCAGCACAGCAAGAAACAGGAAATAGAAGCAAAGATAGGAAAACAAAGTGGGGGGTAAAAACACAACAAAGAACGGAAATAGAGTCACCTAAATAACAAGAATAGAAATGAAACAAAACTAATAGGGTAAGTCAAAAACGGAAAAACACGTTGACCACCGGAGTACCCCTTGAATTGTTATCAAGATCAAGAGTTCTAGGGGTAAGTGTGTAGAACCGATAGACCCTAGTAGCTAAGGCATTGGGCAGAAAGCCTCAGGCAACACAATCCGCAACCAGTGTATAACAAATGAAAATAATGTGTGGTATTATATCAAATGTATGTCAATAAAAAGGTAACAGTGAGATTACCGCATTTATCGGCGTATAACACGCATTGGCGCGTGGCATAACGCGCACCCCCATTTTAATAGGGAAATTTAAGTAAAAAAAATACATATAACATAAATGACAGACTAAATGCCATATCATCCCTCTAACTTTGATTTTGCCTGAACTTCAGTTTGGTCCCCCCTTCCAGTGCCACATAATTTCTCCCCTTTTATCAGCCCCTGTGCCACATTTACACCCATCCCCCGTTACCCTCTCATCATTCCCCCACTGTCTTATCATTCCCCTACCCCTGTCTCATCATGCCCCCCTCTCATCATTCCCCCACTGTCTTATCATTCCCCTACCCCTGTCTCATCATGCCCCCCTCTCATCATGCCCCCCTCTCATCATGCCCCCTTCTCACCATGCCCCCTCTCACCATGCCCCCCTCTCATCATGCCCCCTTCTCACCATGCCCCCTCTCATCATGCCCCCCTCTCATCATGCCCCCTTCTCACCATGCCCCCCTCTCATCATGCCCCCTTCTCATCATGCCCCCTTCTCATCATGCCCCCTTCTCATTATGCCCCCCTCTCATCATGCCCCCTTCTCATCATGCCCCCCTCTCATCATGCCCCCTTCTCATCATGCCCCCTTCTCATCATGCCCCCTTTCATCATGCCCCCTCTCATCATGCCCCCCTCTCATCATGCCCCCTTCTCACCATGCCCCCTCTCATCATGCCCCCCTCTCATCATGCCCCCCTCTCATCATGCCCCCTCTCATCATGCCCCCCTCTCACCATGCCCCCCTCTGACCATGCCCCCTCTCATCATGCCCCCTTCTCATCATGCCCCCTTCTCATCATGCCCCCTTCTCATCATGCCCCCTTCTCATCATGCCCCCTTCTCATCATGCCCCCCTTTTCATCATGCCCCCTTCTCATCATGCCCCCTTCTCATCATGCCCCCTCTCATCATGTCCCCTTCTCATCATGCCCCCTTCTCATCATGCCCCCTCTCATCATGCCACCTTCTCATCATGCCCCCTTCTCATCATGCCCCCTCTCATCATGCCAACCTCTCATCATTCCCCCTTCTCATCATTCCCCCTTCTCATCATGCCCCCTTCTCATCATGCCCCCTCTCATCATGTCCCCCTCTCATCATGCCCCCTTCTGATCATGCCCCCTCTCATCATGCCCCTTCTCATCATGCCCCCTTCTCATCATGCCCCCTTCTCATCATGCCCCCTTTCATCATGCCCCCCTCTGATCATGCCCCCTTCTGATTATGCCCCCTTCTGATCATGCCCCCCTCTCATCATGCCCCCTTCTGATCATGCCCCCTCTCATTATGCCCCCTTCTCATCATGCCCCCCTCTCAGCATACCCTTTCCCCCCTGTATATATATATATATATATATATATATATATATATATATATATATATATATTTTCCCCCATCGTCCTTACCTAGCCGTGCTCGGCAGGCCAGGTCCGGTGTCGGGTCTCGCGGGCTGCAGTCAGTGAAGCAGGATGAGTGACGTCCTCTGCCGGCTGCACAGCATCAGGGACTGGTCAGTGTGGCCGCAGCAACCGCAGCCATCTTAGAATAGTCACAGCGGCAGCTGCATTGAATGAGTGACGTCCCTGATTCTGTGCAGCAGAGCTAGTAGAGGACGTCACTTATCCTGCTTCACTGACCGCAGCCGACACCGGACCTGGCCTGCCGAGCGCGGCTAGATTAGGAAGTTATAAGGTTTCAAATTTTGCTTTATATATTGTAAAGTACTCATGCTCACTGTACATATGTCGTATTTGTCTTCTGTATTAAAATACAAAATTCTTTAAATAAACAGTTATACAAAAAAAAGACAACAATACAATAAAAAGCAGGGGGGAAAGGGAAGAAAAAAACAAAACAAAAAAACAGGAGCCGCATGCTGGTCACTGATTTAAAGCGGCCTTAACAAGCAGCTGCTGCTGCGGCCACATTAAGTCAGTGACAAAAAGATTTATCGGCATAGAACACGCAGACTTTTTGCCTTGAATGAAAGTTTTAAAAGTGCGTGTTATACTCCGATAAATACAGTAATTACAATTTGTAGAAGCATTACAGTCATTATACTTCCAGTCTATATGTCAGTCAAAGGACAGACAATTTTCAGCTATAGACAAATGTTGTAGCTAGGATAATTACATTTCATGCATAGTCAGTAAATGCATAGTCTTATAGATACCAAAGGTATAAAATTATATTCATTCTAACCAGTATATTCAGTTGTGAATAGGGACTAGGATGATCCTGTTCGTAAGTACCAGTAATATCCTGTTGTTAAATGGTATTATATCCCGTTCAGGTTATATCCTGTCTGTGAGTAAACTCTAACCATCCTGTTTGTGTATCAGTTTAGAGCATGTATGGACATTATCTCTATGCACATTGACACCATAAGTATTCTCCATCATTTTGTTAACTTCAGCCTGAACTTGGACATTTGTATTAATGCTTCAAGACTGCATCCGGCCTTATGGCCATTCCGTCCCTCTACCTCAGGCGACCTACGTTGAGGACGACTCATTTTAAGTAAGGGGGTTTGTGTTGTCCCGGAACAGGACCTTGTCCTGTTCCTGTCTTAAGTCCCCTCAGTTAGAGTCCCTCCATTCCACAGGGCTCTTCTGCAGGGTTTACCCTTTACTCACCTTGCATAATGCATTAAAGAAATAATGCATATTAGTCAATATCTATACAATTATGTACAAGGTTGTATAGTATAATGTATAGGACCTTCAGGAATCGTGTGATACTGTCATGTGATGTACCCAGAGTTCTCTGGGTTCAGGACCTCGTGGCTTGACAACCAATGGGATTAGTTCAGCCCCCTAGTATATAAGGGGCAGTAGTCTGTAAATTCGCTCTCTAGGTTCCTGCTTTTAGTTCCGGACTATCAAGCAAGCACAATCAGCATATCTCAAGCTTACCTAGGCCAAAGCCTGAAGAACCAGCAGCCACTATAACCGTGAGTTACCAAGCTCTATCTACAATTCCTAGTGACTACTATTCCACTCAAAGCATATAATTGGTAGCACAGTGGTTTGCATAAATCTCAAGACTACTAGTCCCAGCAAAGCCTGTGAGGAACCTGCATCCCGGTTACCTCAGGAGAAACTGTATATTTGTAAAGACTGTTTTCTCAAGAAGTTCCGTAAAAGTTCCAGTTATCTCATAAATCCTGCTGTGGACATTCCATTTATTCCCTGCTGTTTCTGGGCAGGTTGACGGCAGGGCTTGCTATACTAAGCAAACCGCACCCTGGTGTCACGACAAACCAAGAATTAATACCACCAGACCCTGTAGCATCATTGCCTCACCCCAGACACCACACCCAGCTCTGTATATCACCATAGGCCCAAAAAGGAGAAAAAACAGTACCAGGGACAGGAGCAGGGACAAGAGCAGGGGCAGGATCAGGGAAAGGTGCAGCAACAGGGGCAGGGACATGAGCAAGGATAGAAGCAGGGGCAGAGACAGGAGCAGGGATAGGAGCAGGGACAGGGACTCCCTGCTCCTGCACATTCTTAGTATGGGCAATTGCATAGCAATTAGGGCACTTCCGAATCCAAACCAGAGTCCGAATGAGAACTGAGTAAGATTCTCTACTAATGAAGGATTAGATTGGACCCTCCCACACAGCAGTTGCCTCTCGTATCAGTCATCGATGTCCCGTAACCTTTCCTATAATATTCAGCATGTTGTGTAGATTATTTTTCTACTCCTTCAGACCTTTTCCTGTTCTCTCAGGATTTACACTTCACTCGCGGACATCATCAATCAATCCTCAAAGTTTCTTTGCAGATATGCAAATGAGTGAGATGACATCAGCGTGCAGCTGCTGTAGAGATCGTTCTCTGCCAAAACAATCAGTGGCGGACCCTTTGTTAATGTTTAGCTTGTGTTTGCATCTGGCTGGTTGCTGACATCTTTGGCGCCTTCTCCATGGCCGGCAGGGGTTTCCACCATGAGTTTTACCTTCCTATTACCTCCAATGCACGTATGATGGGAAGTGCGGGGGGCAGTGGCTTCAGGCTGAGAAGAAAAGAACCATTTACGTAAACCAAGCTTTTGTTGGAGCCGCTACCTGTTTTCTTTTCATTGAGTCATCGGGGCTCAGAAATGTCAGTTGTGTCTCTTACCCGTCAGAGAAGATGTAGATGAAGCTGAATAAGATGATTGTCCAATGGAGAATCTACAACCTCCTGCTGGGGGACAATGGACGGTCTGGAGATAAGGAAGCCACACGGAGCTCCACCTTATTGTATTCAGAGTTTCCTTAAACATTTCTTCCCTATTAGAGATGAGTGAACTTTTGAAAAGTTCAATTCATTGGACTCGCCGATCTTTCTTGAAATGTTTGATTCTGGTCGAACTAGTTTGTCACAAACCGGCAATAAAAAAAGCCCCTAAACACATTTATAACAGAGCTGTGAGAGATGAAAACCCAATATACCACTGCTAGGAATGGATGCAAGTAGTTTACAAGTCGTTTCAAAGGGGCACTCCGGCATTAAGACATCTTATCCTCTTTCCGCTGGGGACCCCCGTGATCTTGGACGCAGCACCCTGTTACAATAAGTCCCTGGAGCATGTTCGCTCCGGGTCTGATTACTGGCGATCACAGGGCCGGAGCCCCGCCCTGTGTGATGTCACGCTCCACCCCCTCAATGCAAGCCAACGGGAAGGGGCGTGACAGCTGTGATCAGGCATCTTATCCCCTATCCTTTGGATAGGGGCTAAGTTGTCTTAGCGCCGGAGTACCCCTTTAAGGCTCAGTAATGGCGACATGCGGTAACCTATGGTAACTAACAGCTTCATTAATACACTCGCTGATGCTTTATTGTTATTTAACACTGAAACAAGGCAGCGTAACGTATCCCTGTTTGCTGGTAGATACCTGGCGGTGTTATAATGCACGCGCAATTTCAGCTTGCGTACAGCCGAAGGTTTAACCACCTGCCTTCTAAGGACGAGCCATCCTGAGCCGGCAACCATTGTATGGCACGGGCCCCAGCCGGCTCCAGCCTGCCTGCGTCATATGGGCCGACCCCAGCTGATTCCTGTAGCTGGGGGCTGGCGTTACTAGCGGACTATTAACCCTTTAGATCGCCATTGTCAAAGTATACAGCGGCGTTTAAAGGGACATTTAAATCATCCCTGACGGTCACGTGGGGTGGATCGCCCCCCCCCCCCCCCCGTAGCACGATCGTGGCGGGGGCGATCCACTTCTGAGGTATCCGGAAGGCTTACCTCACGTCCTTTGTCGGCTCCTGCACTGTGAATGATAAAGCTTGTCAGGACCAGGCCTCATCAATCGAGCGCACAGATCAATGTAGTTCTATAAAACCACATTGATCTGTATGAGGAATCTAATGATTCCTCATAAAAGTCCCCTAAGGGACTAAATGTGTAAAAAAAAAATAATAATAATTTGAATAAAAAGTTAATAAAAACACCCATTAACCCCTTCATAAACAATAAACATATGTGGTATTGGCGCGTGCATAAATGTGCGAACTATAACAATATATCATTAATTATACTGCACGGTCAATGGCGTATGCGCAATAAAATTCCAAAGTCCAAAATTGCGTATTTTTGGTAACTTTTTACATCATAAAAATTAATAAAAAGCGATTAGAAAGTCTGATCAATACAAAAATGGTAAAACTTCAGATCATGGCTCAAAAAATTAGCCCTATCATTTCTGGGAAGGGTGGCGATAGGTCTAGTAACTGCCTCGGTGTATTAACCCTCACCCTGGCATCATGAGTGACAAGGGTTAAATTAACCCCTCATATTCCAACACAGCAACACCCCAACTACACTATACCCCCAAAGGGCTACCACAAAGCCTTTTTGGCTTCGGGATTCGGGTGTGTGCCTGCTGCTGTTGCCACTAGTGAAAGTGTACTCCCCCCCCCAAGTAACGAACTTTATTCATGTGCTGTGAACCGTGTTGCTGTGTACAGGAACGGTGCTTGTGGTTCACCATGCAAGGGGGCCACGAGAAAAGTAAGGGGGGAGGCGAAAATGTATCTGCAACTAAGATGTGTAAACTGCGCAATGAGTTCATGCTGCGATCCTCTGGTCCGCTCAGCACAGGCGGAGCTGAACTGCCGCCGGAAAAGCGCGCGAAGAAGGCCCGCGCTGCGCCAAGCCCCGCCCGTGGACGTGGCTGCCAAGCCGCTGTATCACAGCCGAAAGGGAACTTGGAGATACAGGAGTCGTCTCTGGAGGGACCGGAAGTTTGGGCTGCACCGATGACGTCCTTCCTGCCGGCCGCCATTTTGGGGAAGCCCACTATAAAAGATACCACGCAGAGCGACTTCTTGACACACCTCTGCACAAGGAGCCGGAGAGTACAGACATGGCGGAGAGCAGCGTTCCACGTGGTGAAGATAACAAAATAGCGCTGGAACAGCGTAAAGTCGTGGCAGTCGCAGCCCAACTATTCCAAGAAATTGCTGACCGTCTGCAGCGGTTGTCATTGGACGAAAAGGGGGCCTGCAATCTTCCCCCACTGCCTGATGATGACGACGATTGGCCAGAGACACCTCCAGCGGAGAGCGCAGGGACACCTGGAGGTGCATCGCCGTTGAGACTGTCCCCTCACCACAGAACTTGGGGCTCGTGGTCCGAGATCCCATCGGAGGAGTCTGCAGTGAGTACCCCACCAGAGGCGGACTTCTCTTCCTCCTCCAGCCCTGAGGCCATACCCCGATCAAGCTTGCCAAGTGCAAGACCGTGCTCACCGATATTGCCGCAATGGGTGTTCGGAGATGAGCTGGAGCTGATCGAGAACATGCACAAGGTGCTTCAGCCAATACCTGGGAAGCCACTCCCACAACTGCACAAAGAAAAAGGGCCTGTCAAGAAGCCGAGCTGGCCGAATTGATGGAAAAGTTAAAGGCCCGACACAAAGAATTGTATGCCCCTAGGCACGTGCATTTGCCTCATGAAGAAAAAGTGCAGTATCAAGAAAATACCAAAGAAATGGAGGCATTGTACATACGCAAATGGGATCATCCCTGAGAAGGGGAGGAGCCATTAGAAAGAAGAAGAGCAACTGTGGCCAAGTTCGACAAGGTCAGAGGTTATGGGACGTTCCTTGACTGCCACACTGAGCAGACCATCCTCGTAAACCGGTGAGCAGTGCAAAGGTCATATCTCCATAAGAAGTTCTACACCTTGGAGGTGGGTGAAATTGTTGAGTACACCCCCGTCCAGAGCCTTCGTGGAGAATGGGCTGCAGCGGTCACCAGACCAACAGCCCCAACACAGCTTCCTTTCAAATATTTCCCGTCAACTGATTGGGAGTCCGACCCCTTCAACTTGAGGCCAAAATGGTCCGCTCATAAAGCCTCCATCAACGTACCCAAGGAGGAGGAGCCTCAACAGCAAAGATCATCTTCTGTGTACAGCAAAGAGTCAAGTGCATCATCTTCTGTGTCCCGCCAAGAGCCAACTCCTGCACAGGATCAGGAAAGTAGGACAAAGTTGCGGCCACCAAAGTCAGTACCTAGACCCTCTCGGAGCAGTGAGAGTTTGTCTGTCCCCAAGGTACCAACATATGTACCTAGGCCCTCTCGGAGCCATGAGAGTTTGCCTGTTCCTGAGTGTGGTAGCCCTTGGGGGGTGTATGGTAGTTGGGGTGTTGTTTAGGTAGATGAGGGGTTAAGGTTAACCCTATAGTTCGTGACGCCAGGCTGAGGGCTAGTATGCTGAGGTAATTCTCCGGCCTATCGCCGCCCTTCCCATTAATGATAGGTGCATGCATAAAATGACTGAAGGTTCACAAGGTACTTGAACTTAAACTTGGATAAAATTTACTTAAATGCTTGCGGTACATCCAATGCACAGTAACAGTCTCATGCAAACAGTCTCTATATAGTTCAGTGACTGACAGTTGTTGCGGACCTTGAATAGTAATACAAGTCTCTGAATTTAGGGTAAATTTGCGAAGATCCGTCCGGATTTAGGGGATAGATAAGGTCCGGTGATCTTGCAGAGTGCTTAGGGATTGGTACACTAACGATTCTGAATAGATCAGCCGTTGCCGCAAGGCTCGGGCCTAACTAACTGCGGAAGATAGCTGCGCAGATCCTGCTCGTTTGACAACCCGGGAACAAGAGAGATTTTTACTGGTTGGCTGCACAGGAACAAGAGAGATGCTGCTTGCTACGCAGCCCAGGAACAAGAGAGAGAATCATGGCCGCTGCTCCCTTATATGGGCAGGGGCGGGGTTATTTTGATTGGTCCGAATATCTGTCACTCACCGTCGCAAAGCATGGTAGGTGCAATACGTCACAGGGACCTCCAAAGGTCCTTAAGCAAAAACCATAGAGTTTACCTGATTACGTGACCCGCAGGTCCTGCTATGCTCCGGACAGGTAATTAACTAGTTATATACATTAGTACTATTATATTTACATAAATCCTGAATAAACTATTAGTTTAATGACTATCTAGATGAGAGGTGACAAGGGGCAGACCAGACAAAAAGGACCCGACGTCCTAGGGACTCTGGCTATTGGGACCTATATACACAGGTACCGGATAGGATGCGGTACCGGGACACCACATGAGGTACCGACGAAAGGGTCATGAGTCCATCCTAGTTTGGAGATGGTGCTCAATCCCTTACAATCCCTCAATCACTTACATTCCGGCTAGTAAGCCTATAGCCTCTTTGAATCCTACCATCAACCACTCCACCCTCACCAGTGTGGTGTGGCAGAGCTATGTTAACTCCACTCCTGCCCCTGATGTTGGCAGGTACAGAGGAACCCAGAGAAGCACTAGAAGAGTGAGGAAGACCATCCTCTAAAGAGACTCTAAAGTAATGTCCTGTTGTTTCTCTTGCTAACCACTTTTGTTTTACAGCAACTGAGTTCAAGAATTGTGCCTAGCAGGACTGTGCTAAGATTGTTCCAGTTTTAAGTTCAGCAACGTAACCATCAAGCTTTGTGCCTGACTATTAAGTTAAGAGACTCCTAGCCTGTAGGAGATTCATAAGGACTGTACCGGGCTGATTTGTGGTAAGGCAGTGTTTCCTTTCCCTTCCCATGAACTCCTAGTGTAGGTGGACTGCTGATCCTTACACGCCAATTTGTATATTTTTTTTGAACTCTTAGTGTAGGTGGACTGCTGATCCTTACACGTCTGTTTTATGTATATACCAGCAGCTTCATAAGAACTTTTATGCTAAATTTTGCACTTATCAGGTGAATGCACCTGAACCCTGTTGAAGTGTTGGTAATTGTGTAAGTTTGTATAGTAAATATGTATATAATTCTTGTACAGAGGAAGGTATCCTCGTGTCTGTGTACGTAAATAATTCTTGTACATACAAATGTATAAAATGCTAAAGGTGTTTAGTAGTTAATAAATAGGTGACACCCCAGCTCCTCAGAGGGTAGTATTATTGCTGTCGCCAATCGCTAGCAGCTGTCTCAACAAAAATGATAGGATAACTCACCCTTAGGATAGTACTTGCACACATAGTACTCTAGACTACTCACTTAAAAGTACTACTTCAATCTATTGCAGTACATACACAAAAAACAAAATGTGTCTCACATTTAAACAAACACTTAGGAATTGTAGCCTATTGATATCCAATTCCTGCCACTGTTAGGTACACTCATATTTCTCTTCTCTGTATTGCGTGTGTGAGATGCTCTACCTGGCCAGTAGGTGCTCTTGTGGGTATAGAATTAAACACGTAGTTCTAAAGGTAACCTAGGTTGGTTATTTTGAAGTGCTCTAGGGATAAGTAGTGTGTAGCCGATAGACCTAGCTTCCGGCTAGCCAGTATACCTTTCGTGTACTAACAGGTAACTCATTGTTGGCAAAAAAGAAAAATAATTGTGAGATTCCAAAATGTTTAGTCAGCTTGAAGCTAAATGTATAGAGAGCTGTACTAATGTCTAGTTAGAAAGCTAAAATAAAATGTTTTAGGAGCTAACCACTGAATGTCAGATAGCTGCCTAATTGTATACTAAGTTTAAAATGTACAGTAAGCTTAATTAAAATGTCTAGGAAGCTAGAAACTAGCTAGAAATGTCTAGGTAGCTTCATAATTGTCTAGGAAGCCTAATAAGTGTCTAGTAGGATTACTAGTCTTCAAATGTTTCAAATGTCTAGAAAATGTCTAGTAGGTTTAAACGTACCTAATGTGTATAAAAGTTTTGTCAGGATATATATTCTGTCTAGCTAGCAATCCTGTTCTACCTGCCCTAGTTCCTCTGCCTTAGGGGACAGGCGTCGGGGGTTGACTTGTTTTAAGTAAGGGGGTTTGTGGTGTCCCGGTACCGGATTGCATCCGTTACCTTGTGGTGAGGTCCCCAAAGTCAGAGTCCTTAGGTACCAGTGGGATCCTCATCAATAGTTACCACCTTGTCACCCCTTTAATAATTAAAATTATTCAAATTCTGGTTGTCTATATGTATATAAAGTGTACTTACCTTGTTGTTAGTGTCGCAGGACCTGCGGGTCACGTGATGCATTCCAACTCCTTTGGACCTTTGGAGGTATTCAGGTGATCACCCACCATGCTTTGTAACGGTGAGTGACAGCTGACATGGACCAATCCAAAATGGCCCTGCCCCAGCCCATATAAGGGAGCGGCGACCATTAATCTCTCTCTTTCCTCGTGGGCTGCTGATGAGGACGGATCTGCACAGCTGTCATCGGCAGTGACTAGGCCAAAGCCTTGCGGCAACGGCCATCATTCCAAAACTGTGAGTTACTTCAATTCCCTATTATTCCGCAAGATCACTGGACCTAAACAGACCCCTAAATCCAGCGGATCTCTGCAAAACCTAATTCTACTAATCTCAGGATAACTTATCGGTCCTGAACAACTGTCAGTCCCTGCCGCGCTGATAATAGACTCTAAGACTGTTACCGTTACTGAATGTACCGCAATTCATCAGTAAAGTTCCTGCAAGTTCATGTTCAGCACTGCCGGGGGCAATCATTTATTTCTGCACGCACCTATCGTTTCTGGGAAGGGGGGTTTTAGGCCTATTAACCCCTCATATTCCAACACAGCAACATCCCAACTACACTATACCCCCCAAGGGCTACCACACTAAGAATAATTATCACCCAAAATGACCATTAAAGTCAAATTTTATTTGTCTGGATAAGAAAAAGTCTTCATATAAAAAAAAAATCACAAAAACTTGTCAAAAATATCAGTTTCTTTGTTTATCAAATCTTTTTGTTTGTTATTTTTTTACATAGAAAACACAAAACAAATGATTGCAACACAAAATAACATACGGCCTATATTTTATGCCAATTATCGAAGAAAAAATACAGAAAGCAAAAAACAAAAATCATCATAAAATCCTAGAACCCAAAGCAAGAAAAACAGAGACCCCCCCCCCCCCCCCCGCCCCCAACTCATTATTAGAACTAAATACTTTTTAATGTAAGGGATAGAGAAATGATGATCCTCCCCATAAGGGTTAATACTGATCCCATAATATTTAATCCATTCACCCCGTATTTCTATGGTTACAGACGCCATATTCCATGTTTACAGCCGTTTCACGTTCATAATCATTATGTGCGGTGGGGACATCCGCTGCCGCAACATTGTTCCCATTAGTGTAGACGCTTGATACATGTTGCGTAGCCAATAGTTGGCCCCCATCCCCCAGGACCCCCCCCCATCCCCCAGGACTCCCCAGGACCCCCATCCCCCAGAACTGCCCCATCCCCCAGAACTCCCCAGGACCCCCTCATCCCCCAGGACCCCACCCCCCGTATACTTGTATATATGAGACCCCCCTTGTTTACTTGTATATATGAGACCCCCTCGTATACTTGTATATATGAGACCCCCCCACCGTATACTTGTATATATGAGACCCCCCCGTATACTTGTATATATGCGACCCTTACTCGTATGCTTGTATATATGAGACCCCCACTTGTATACTTGTATATATGAGACCCCCACTCGTATACTTGTATATATGAGACCCCCACTCGTATACTTGTATATATGAGACCCCCACTCGTTTACTTGTATATATGAGACCCCCACTCATATACTTGTATATATGAGACCCCCACTTGTATACTTGTATATATGAGACCCGCCCCCCGTATACTTGTAGATATGTGACCCCCCCTCGTATACTTGTATATATGAGAACCGCCTCCCGTATACTAGTATATATAAGACCCCCTCTTATACTTGTATATATGAGACCCCCTCTTATTCTTGTATATATGATAGCCCCTCGTATACTTGTATATATGAGACCCCCCTCGTATACTTGTATATATGAGACCTGCCCTCGTATACTTGTATATATGAGACCCCTGTATACTTGTATATATGTGACCCCCCCTCGTATACTTGTATATATGAGACCCCCACTTGTATACTTGTATATATGAGACCCCCCGTCGTATACTTGTATATATGAGACCCCTTGTATTCTTGTATATATGAGACCCCCCCTCTTATACTTGTATATATGAGACCCCCACCCATATACTTGTATATATGTGACCCCCCCTCTTATACTTATATATATGAGACCCCTTCGTATACTTGTATATATGTGACCCCCCTGTATACTTGTATATATGAGACCCCCCCTTGTATACTTGTATATATGAGACCCCCCCCCGTATACTTGTATATATGAGACCCCCCCTCGTATACTTGTATATATGAGACCCCCCCGTATACTTGTATATATGAGACTCCCCCCCGTATACTTGTATATATGAGACTCCCCTTCGTATACTTGTATACATGGGACCCCCCCTCGTATACTTGTATATATGAGACCCCCCCGTATACTTGTATATATGAGACCCCCCCTCGTATACTTGTATATATGAGACCCCCCTCTTATACTTGTATATATGAGACCCCCACTCGTATACTTGTATATATGAGACCCCCCCCTTGTATACTTGTATATATGAGACCCCCCCGTATACTTGTATATATGAGACCCCCTTGTATACTTGTATATATGAGACCCCCTCGTATACTTGTATATATGAGACCCCCCCTTATACTTGTATATATGAGACCCCCACTCGTATACTTGTATATATGAGACCCCCCCCTCGTATACTTTTATATATGAGACCCCCCCGTATACTTGTATATATGAGACCCCCCCTCTTATACTTGTATATATGAGACCCCCCCTCTTATACTTGTATATATGAGACCCCCCCTCGTATACTTGTATATATGAGACCCCCCGTATACTTGTAATATATGAGACCCCCCCTCTTATACTTGTATATATAAGACCCCCACTCGTATACTTGTATATATGAGACCCCCCCGTATACTTGTATATATGAGACCCCCTTGTATACTTGTATATATGAGACCCCCCCATATACTTGTATATATGAGACCCCCCCCCTTATACTTGTATATATGAGACCCCCCCTCGTATACTTGTATATATGAGATCCCCCTGTATACTTGTTTATATGAGACTCCCCCCGTATACTTGTATATATGAGACTCCCCTTCGTATACTTGTATATATGGGACCCCCCCTCGTATACTTGTATGTATGAGACCCCCCGTATACTTGTATATATGAGACCCCCCCTCGTCTACTTGTATATATGAGACCCCCGTATACTTGTATATATGAGCCCCCCTCTTATACTTGTATATATGAGACCCCCACTCATATACTTGTATATATGAGACCCCCCCTGTTATACTTGTATATATGAGACCCCCCCTCTTATACTTGTATATATGAGACCCCCCCTCTTATACTTGTATATATGAGACCCCCCCTCGTATACTTGTATATATGAGACCCCCCCGTATAATTGTATATATGAGACCCCCCCTCTTATACTTGCATATATGAGACCCCCACTCGTATACTTGTATATATGAGACCCCCCCGTATACTTGTATATATGAGACCCCCCCTTATACTTGTATATATATGACCCCCACTCGTATACTTGTATATATGAGACCCTCCCGTATACTTGTATATATGAGACCCCCTTGTATACTTGTATATATGAGACCCCCCCGTATACTTGTATATATGAGACCCCCCCCCCTTATACTTGTATATATGAGACCCCCACTCGTATACTTGTATATATGAGACCCCCCCCTTATACTTGTATATATGAGACCCCCACTCGTATACTTGTATATATGAGACCCGCCATCCCACAGGTTCCTGTCAGTTATTAGAGAATTAATATAAATGTTTTCTAAATATCTGAATGTTAACAAACCAGAACCAGCGCATCGAGTGGAAGATGTAGTTTCGTATCGGGAATTGTGGTGACATATTAATAAAATCTTTTATGACCGCGGTTAAATATTGTTTTTGCCATCTGTCTTTTTGGCGTTCCTTTACGAAATTCATCTTTCCAAGAAACCATTGTCTTCCATTCTCTTCTAATTGTAATTAAAAACACGATTGTCCCATTTTATTACAATGTATAATGGAAAAATCACAGGTCACAAATCCCAAAGCTGCTCTGTAAGGCATTGGCCTCATGATTAGAAATGTAAACAGCAGAAACCGCAAAGATCACATGACCCGCCGCTATGAGTGCCGCAAATCGGGAGTCTGAAACCTTTCAATGTATATACAGCGATCCGCCACAACAGTAGGCGCTCCGCAAAATATCATGGCACTGCCAATGATGCTCTGACCCCGAAGTCCGGACCCCATAGAGCTGTGATGTGTCCCCAGAGGCCCAGACCCCATAGACCTGTGATGTGACCTTCGAGGCCAAGACCCCATAGCCCTGTAATGTGTCCCCAGAGGCCCAGACCCCATAGAGCTGTGATGTGACCTTCGAGGCCCAGACCCCATAGCCCTGTAATATGACCCCAAGGTCCGGACCCCATAGAGCTGTGATGTGACCTTCGAGGGCCAGACCCCATAGCCCTGTAATGTGTCCCCAGAGGCCCAGACCCCATAGAGCTGTGATGTGACCTTCGAGGCCCAGACCCCATAGCCCTGTAATATGACCCCAAGGTCCGGACCCCATAGAGCTGTGATGTGACCTTCGAGGGCCAGACCCCATAGCCCTGTAATGTGTCCCCAGAGGCCCAGACCCCATAGAGCTGTGATGTGACCTTTGAGGCCCAGAAATCCACATAGAAAACGTATCCTGCTCTGGACAGTTCCTAAAATGGACAGAGGTGTCAGCAGAGAGCACTGTGGTCAGGCAGAAAGGAAATTCAAAAAGTAAATAACTTCCTGTGGAGCATACAGCAGCTGATAATTACTGGAAGGATTAAGATTTTTTAATAGAAGTCAATTACAAATTTGTTTAACTTTCTGGCACCAGTTGATTTAAAAACAAAAATGTGTTCCAGAGGAGTAATCCTTTACAGCTTTTTATCCAGATTAATGGATATTTGGTCACTGTCCCTTTAAATAATGCTTTTAACAGCTTTAATGGATTTATCGATCTCTGAGGTGCTTCTTGGCCCATGTACATGCAATGTCTAATGTAGACATGATTGTTGACAGTTTTATATATTCTCAGTAAAAAGTTACTGAAAATGATGGTGCAATATGTTGACTAGTTTTTACTAACACAACTCAGGTTGTGAGACACGATAACTGCATGTGGCAAGAAATGTTTTTTGTGATGTGATGGCCAAACAGCGCTGACTCCGACTGGAGCCTAATAGAGATTAGTGTACAGCAGAGAGACCCTTGGTCAGCCTTCTTCTCTCTTGGAAATGAAGAACTTGAGCACTTTATCCTCACAGCATGGACAGGAACAGTGACTAGTTGTAGGACATGTGGCTGTGGTGTAGGTTAACTGACAAACGTAAAAGGTAGGAGCTATGCACACCTTGCTGACTGACTCTAATACTCAGTCCTAGACTTTATACTAGACTTGTGTAACCAGAAAAAGTAGAGCAGAAAGACATGTGGCACTGGCTAGAACCAGACCTAGACTGGTTCTTAGAGGTTTGGGGCCTTAGGAGAAAGAGATTGGACTAAAGACTTCTTCTGCAACCATTGGTTAGGATGATCATGTGACCAAAGCAACATACATCGGTATACAGTAAACGTAGTCCTTTTTTTATCTGTTAGACTTGTAAAATAAGCAAATTCAATGCACATAGACAAATTCACAATAATGTACTAAACAAGTTCTTGTGAAAAGTGACTGGAACAGTCCAACAAGGGCACTACAGGGCACTACAGGACTCTAAAGGACACCACAGGACGCTGCAGGACATTATAGGACACTACAGGACAGTGCAGGACTCTAAAGGATACCACAGGACACTGCAGGACATTATAGGACACTACAGGACATTACAGGACTCTAAAGGACACCACAGGACACTGCAGGACATTATAGGACACTAAAGGACACTACAGGACACTACAATGCACCACAGGACACTACAGGACATTATAGGACACTACAGGACTCTAAAGGACACCACAGGACACTGCAGGACATTATAGGACACTACAGGACACCACAGGACACTACAGGACATTATAGGACACTACAGGACATTATATGACACTACAGAACACTACAGGACATTATAGGACACTACAGGACACCACATGACACTACATGACATTATAGAACACTACAGAAGACCACAGGACACCACAGGAAACTACAGGACATTAAAGGACACTACAGAACACTACAAAACATTATAGGACACTACAGGACATTATAGGACACTACAGGACATTATATGACACTACAGAACACTACAGGACATTATAGGACACTACAGGACACCACATGACACTACATGACATTATAGAACACTACAGAAGACCACAGGACACCACAGGAAACTACAGGACATTAAAGGACACTACAGAACACTACAAAACATTATAGGACACTACAGGACATTATAGGACACTACAGGACATTATATGACACTACAGAACACTACAGGACATTATAGGACACTACAGGACACCACATGACACTACATGACATTATAGAACACTACAGAAGACCACAGGACACCACAGGAAACTACAGGACATTAAAGGACACAACAGAACACTACAAAACATTATAGGACACTACAGGACATTATAGGACACTACAGGACATTATGGGACAGCACAGGACACTACAGGAAATTAAAGGACACCACAGGACACTACAGGACATTATAGGAAACTACAGGACACTAAAGGATCACCACAGGACATTACAGGACATTATAGGACACTACAGGACACCACATGACCCTACAGAATATTATAGGACACAACAGGACACTACAGGATACTAAAAGACACCACATGGCATTACAGGGCATTATAGGACACTACAGGAAACTACAGAACAGTACAGGACACCACATGACATTACAGGACATTATAGGACAGCACAGGACATTAAAGGACACCACAGGACACTACAGGACATTATAGGACACTACAAGACACTAAAGAACACCACAGGACATTATAGGACACCACATGACACAACAGGACATTATATGACACCACAGGTCATTACAGGACACTAAAGGACATTATAGGGGGCACCACAGAACACTAAAGGACATTATAGGACATTACAAGACACTAAAGGACACCACAGGACACTGCATGACATTATAGGACACTACAAGACACCAAAGGACACCACAGGACACTACAGGACATTATAGGACACTACAAGACACCAAAGGACACCACGGGACACTACAGGACATTATAGGACACTACAAGACACCAAAGGACACCACGGGACACTACAGGATATTATAGGACACTACAAGACACTAAAGGACACCACAGGACACTACAGGATATTATAGGACATTGCAAGACACTAAAGGACACCACAGGACACTGCAGGACATTATAGGACACTACAAGACAATAAAGGACACCACAGAACACTACAGGACATTATAGGACACTACAAGACAATAAAGGACACCACAGAACACTACAGGACATTATAGGACACTACAAGACACTAAAAGACACCATAGGACACTACAGGGCATTATAGGACACTACAAGACACTAAAGGACACCACAGGACACTACGGGACATTATAGGACATTGCAAGACACTAAAGGACACTACAGGACATTATAGGACACTACAGGACATTATAGGACATAGTGTTGCTCGCGAATATTCGCAATTCGAATATTATTCGCGAATATCGCATATTCGCGAATTCGCGAATTTCGCGAATATAGCGCTATATATTCGTAATTACGAATATTCGTTTTTTTTTTGTTTTTTTTTTCTTCACAGTACACATCACAGTGATCACCCCTCTCTGCTTCCAGCTTGTGTGGTGTAAAGAAGGCTGTAATACTACTGTGTGAGACTGGCGTGCAAAACTTCGCATATGCGAAAATTAGCATATACTAATTTTCGCATATGCGAATTTTGCGTATGGTGATTTTGTATATGCTAATTTTCACATATGTTAATTATCGCATATGCTAATATTCGCATATGCGAAAATAAAACGAGAATACAACGAATATGCGAATATTCGCGAATATATGACGAATATTCGTCCATATATTCGCGAATATTCGCGAATTCGAATATGGCCTATGCCGCTCAACACTAATAGGACATTACAAGACACTAAAGGACACCACAGGACACTACAGGACACTAAAGGACATTATAGGACACCACAGGACACTACAGGACACTAAAGGACATTATAGGACACCACAGGACACTACAGGACATTATAGGACACCACAGGACACTACAGGACACTAGAGGACATTATAGGACACCACAGGACACTACAGGACACCACAGGACACTACAGGACACTACAGGACATTATAAGACACTACAGGACACTATAGGACACTACAGGATTCTACAGGACACCACAGGACACTATAGGGCACCACATGACACTACAGGACACTACATGACACTATAGGACACCACATGACACTACAAGACACTATAGGACACTACAGAACACTACATGACACTATAGGACACAACAGGACACTATAGGGCACCACATGACACTACAGGACACTACATGACACTATAGGACACCACATGACACTACAAGACACTATAGGACACTACAGAACACTACATGACACTATAGGACACAACAGGACACTATAGGGCACCACATGACACTACAGGACACTACACGACACTATAGGACACAACAGGACACTATAGGACACTACAGGATTCTACAGGACACCACAGGACACTATAGGGCACCACATGACACTACAGGACACTACATGACACTATAGGACACCACATGACACTACAAGACACTATAGGACACTACAGAACCCTACATGACACTATAGGACACAACAGGACACTATAGGGCACCACATGACACTACAAGACACTATAGGACACTACAGAACACTACATGACACTATAGGACACAACAGGACACTATAGGGCACCACATGACACTACAGGACACTACACGACACTATAGGACACAACAGGACACTATAGGACACTACAGGATTCTACAGGACACCACAGGACACTATAGGGCACCACATGACACTACAGGACACTATAGGACACTACAGAACACTACATGACACTATAGGACACAACAGGACACTATAGGACACTACAGGATTCTACAGGACACCACAGGACACTATAGGGCATTATAGGACACTACACATGGACATAGGAATTGGGGAGACGAGAGGGACACATCCCCCCAGAAAATCATGTGGGGGACAGATCATGGGGGAATCCCCCTAGTTTTTCCTCAGACTTTGCTTATTATATGATCCCTGGGTCTATTTAACCCATGGAGCATCCGTAGCCGTTCACTCACCATCGAAGCCTCTTTGAACTGTGTGCGCACAGTTCTGCCTGGGAGAAGACCCGACGTCACGCCCCAGTGACGTGTGGCGGGAAGTGGAGCGCACATAGTAGAGGGGACTGCTGCAATGGCCGCCACCTGTCTGCTTGCTGCCTACCGTGTCAGGACTGGCCTGCAGACCACCGGATATCCTGGTTCCTCCTGAGCATGATAAACCACCCACCCACCTACCTTACACCCCCCCAACACACAGAACAACCCCTGGCAGTCACAGTAGCAGCTTTCCAAGTCACCTGACATACAGTCTCTTCAGGAGACTGGAAAAGCTGAGTGACAGCTCTGCTATGGTGTAGGAGGAGTGACGTCACTGCGGCTAGGTAGCGGCTAGGTAGCGGCTAGCTTTTTAATAGCCGTAACACTTTCAATTTCCCACCTACAGACCCATATGAGGGCTTGTTTTTTGCGTCACTAATTATGTAAAAAAAAACACAAAAAAGAAAAATAGCAGCACTACTACCTAATACACGGGTGCCCGCTGCTGTGGCAAATACTAAGTATACACAAAAGATACACTCTTGGTCAAATAACGGAGGCTCTTATCGCACTTTTTGATGAAAATTTTGATCAAAAAACTTTTTTCTTCTTTTTTATGTTTTTGCTATGCAAGTTAGGGTGAGCGGCCCCTTCTGTAGCCGTGAACCCCTCCCTGTTTCACAGGAGGTTTTAAAATTGATAGTGGATCCTGCATGTCACCCAGTCAGAGGCCATATGCCCATGGAGGTGAGTGGATTAAGTATGTCAGGGTCCCATCCGACAAGAGGCCACCTCCGCGTGGTGGGTGGGGGACATGTTTTGATCAAAAAGTGCGCTAAGAGCCTCCATTTTCTGAACAAGATGCTCCAACCTTCTATTATCACTAATTGTGTTTTGCAATAATTTTTTACTACTATTTTACTACTATTTTACTACTTTTAAAAAATTATAACTTTTTGTACAAAAATTAATATGTTTAATATTCTCCTCATCTGACCCCTATAATTCTTTTATTTTCCGTATATGCGGCAGTATGAGGGCGAATTTTCTGCGCCATGATCTTTAGTTTATATTGGTACCATTTTTGTTTTGATAGAAGTTTTTGATGGGATCAAAATACACAATTCTAGACTTTTTTTCTTTTCTTTTTTTTTACGTTTACGCCATTAGCTGTGTAGTTCTATTAAGATTACATTTTAATATTTAGGACATTTCTGCATGCGGCAATACCATGTGTCTGTCTCTCTAAATGGTAATACCTCTGACATGTTTTTACAGAGTGAAGCATTTTGGAAATTTTTTTCTCGTGACATGTGGGAATTCTATTGGCTGAATTTGTGTGAGGGGCGGGAGTATCTCCGCCCTCCCCCCCCACACACACACATCCAGGCGGGGCGTCTAGTAGAGGTAGGTAGGGGCGGGGGTATATAATGCCGCTGCGCCGGCAGGAGGGGCGTTCAGGATGTTCGCGGACGTCACAGGTTCTTCACTGCCAGCCGATCAGCTGACTAGTCGAGTCAGCTGACCGGAACCGATAGTTAAAATGAGCGGCAGCGAGAGGGGGGTAAGTGGCTGGGACTGATCGGGGGTTGTGTAGCTTTGTTATCCTTGGCCCCGGAGGTAAGCTGGAGACCGAGCGGACCCCCGATCAGCCCGGTCCTGGTTAATCATGTGCCACACTGTTGAAAATGGCTGTCTAGCGTCATGCTGCGCAAGCTGAGTACGGGCCGTTCATTCTCACAGGGGGATACCAGCTCGAACCATGCCACGAGTTGTCAGGAGGGAGGGGCCGGAGCAGTGCAGGGTTGCCGGCCAGCAGGGCAATTCCACAGCTAACCTATTCACTTACTGGGTTCAGCCTGTAGCCCCCCCCCCCCCTCTGTTCATAGCTGAGGGGGAGGTGGGGAATCCTTGGGGTCACAGTGGATGCCTGGCGCCGGTACTGTTTGTGGGGCCACGCTACAAGTCACGACACTCAGGGATTCCCCCTCCTCTCAAACCTAGTTCTCTCCCTCCTCTCCTGACATGTCGTTTAATTTCGTATACGTTCCCTCAGCACGTTAGTTTCATTTCAAGGTAATTTCATACAGTCCGTCCGGTTCATTTTCAGGCTTCATCTGTTTAGCTAATTTGCATTATATCGCTTTCTGCTCAGGCACTCATCTCTAGTTGCTCAGGGGTTAATGCATTTATCATATCATCTGACTGTCATCATGCATGTGTGTGTATATCTACACTATGTATTCTCCAAGAGTTTGTGCGTGCATTTCTGCTATGCATTCTCCAGCATTGGTGCGTGCTCTGGGCATAGCATTCACAGCATTACACCATTTATTCACTATTGGCATTTACCGGGCATTCACTCATAGTGTGTTGATGTTATTTCCGTGATGAGCGTAGGGGACAACTGACGTACGTATCACCATACTCCAGTACATAGTTGTTCCTTCTTAAATCTTTTTTTTTTTAAGTAGAAATTTTTATTTTCCTTAAGAGAGATAAACAAACAGTTGTGCAGTAACAGGCAACAACCAATTTAAATGGTTACAGAAGACAATAGGGTAGGTACCTCTGAGCTATAAAACCATCGCATTGGTAGAAGGACTGTAAGAAGTCACGTAAAAACGTAGCTGTGTTGACCGTATGTCAATCAGGAGAGGCGTGTACCCAGGGGTGTGTGCGGCGAGCTAGAACAACTATCTAGCCAAACAAATTCCTTCTTAAATCTTATGTAGCGGTGACAAACATGACAAGATACGGATGTCCCACGCGGGTGCTTCAACATAATTGTTGTGCACACATTACACTAATCATCGCACGCATGCACCATGATACAGTTATACCACATACATACACCACAATATAGTTATACCACACACATAGGATAATTAAAATCATTAAAAAAAAAAATGTGATACTGTGGGATGTTGAGTTCGATGCGACCAGAAATGTTATTATTACCTGACCTTCATTATTGTTCTTAACACATGCTCTTATTACGTGTTGTACTCTTGCTTTTTGAAAAATTCAATGAAATCTTTAAATTGGAAAAAAAATTCAATCCATCATGCTCAAGCCCTCAAGTTAGCCACAACAGGGCACACACTTACGGACGCATACCACAAACAGAGGATACAACTAATCATGTGTCATGGTGTCATATTGTTTAACACGCTCATGGCATTCATACTGTTCATATATTCTTGGCATTCATACTGTTCACACGCTCATGGCTTTCCACACTGTCCATACACTCACGGCGTTTACATTGTCCATACACTCACAGCATTATACTGTTCATACGCTCATGGCTTTCCACACTGTCCATACACTCACGGCATTTACACTGTCCATACACTCACAGAATTATACTGTTCATACGCTCATGGCTTTCCACACTGTCCATACACTCACGGCTTTATACTGTTCACACGCTCATGGCTTTCCACACTGTCCATACACTCACGGCTTTATACTGTTCATACGCTCATGGCTTTCCACACTGTCCATACACTCACGGCATTTACACTGTCCATACACTCACAGAATTATACTGTTCATACGCTCATGGCTTTCCACACTGTCCATACACTCAAGGCGTTTACATTGTCCATACACTCACAGCATTATACTGTTCATACGCTCATGGCTTTCCACACTGTCCATACACTCACGGCATTTACACTGTCCATACACTCACAGAATTATACTGTTCATACGCTCATGGCTTTCCACACTGTCCATACACTCACGGCGTTTACACTGTCCATACACTCACTGCATTATACTGTTCATACGCTCATGGCTTTCTTTCACTCATGGCTTGTATAGTGTTTCATACGCTCATGGCGTTATACTATACACTCACAGCATTATACTGTTCATACGCTCATGGCTTTCTTTCACTCATGGCTTGTATAGTGTTTCATACGCTCATGGCGTTATACTATACACTCACAGCATTATACTGTTCATACGCTCATGGCTTTCTTTCACTCATGGCTTGTATAGTGTTTCATACGCTCATGGCGTTATACTATACACTCACAGCATTTCACTCGATTCACATGCTCATTGCTTATACCGTCCTCCCGTTTATGGCATTTATACTGTGTTGGCTTACTGTACACACAATATTAACATTTCATGCTCTTGACATTCAAACTGTCTATACGATCAAGGCATTTATACCGTATGCATCCATACTGTTTACCGGACATCCATACTGTTTTATGTTCAGGACATCTAACTGTTCATGCTGTGCATACATGGCATTTACACCGTTCTTACATTCATGACATTCCATGTATATGCTTTTGGAACAAACACTGGGCGGGCACACATGGTATTCATGCTGTTCTACGCTTATGCCACTGGTATTGCTCGCTCCATTCATGCTGTACGTATGCTCAAGGTTTCATTGCATTACAGTCTGTATGTCATTGGCTATACATTGTTAGGTGCTCATGGTATTCATTCGCTCATAGAACATACTGTTGATATGATTGTGGCATTCATACTGGTTGTGAGACATAGTAGTTACTGTCCTTACGCTTGTGCCAGTTATACTCTGCATACGCTCATGACATTCATTCTGCTTCATACGTTCCTGGCATTCATACTGATCGCATGCTCATAATGTTCATACTGTTCGGGTTTCACATGCTCGGGGCTTTCAGACGGTTCACACACATAGTATCACTGGTTCATACGTTGTGGCGTTACGGTCTTTACGCTCATGGCATTTATACTGTCCTTTGCCCATGGTATTTATACTGTCTTACGTTCATAGCTTTCACACTGTCATTCGCTCGTGGCATTTATACTGTGCATTCATTTGACAGTATACCGTTCCCGCGCTCATAGCATATACGCTATTCACACATTCTTGGCATTACACGGCTCATACACTCTTTTGTTCACACATTCATAGTATTGTGTGGCACATGCATCCTTGGCGGTTGGTGCCACGCATGCGCTCCCGGCTTTGTGTTTTTCATGCCCATGGCAGTGGTGCTGCGTGTGTGCTTGTGGCGTCCTGTGTTTGTGTGCCTGTGTGGTGTTCGGATGCTCATATATGCTCATAGTAGTACTATGCACATTGATCGGCATCTAGGCTCTGTATACATTTACATAATTACAATGTACATGTGCTCGTTTAATACGGCTCATACGCTCATAGTCATACCATGCACACGCTACAGCATTTACACGGTACACACAGTCATAGCTTATACGGTACTTCACGCATCTCGGTACACATGTCCATAGCGTCACATGGTACATACGCTCATAGCATGCTGTGTTATAGGTTTGTAGTATTCATACAGCATTCTCTCAGGGCATACATGCTTTAGACATAATACTATACTGTAAGTTCAATTGCAATTTACATTGTTTTACACTGCAGTCATAATCAGCGCGTTACACAGGTCATTTGCTTGTGCCAGTCGCACGTTCACGACCACTTATGATGCATAGTTAGGTTACACACAGACGTCGGTGCTAGAATTTACAGGCATACTCCTGACTGTTCCGTCAAATCGAAACCGTCAACAGTACACTCGTACTACTATAGCCATCATCCTGCGTGTGTGTTAGACGTTATAACCACACACGTGTCTACCACACGTCTGTTAGTTCACCGGAAGTTCCGAAGACAATTACTTTCTAATGGTATTATGTACGCCACATAGTCAGTCTCACTCATTGCCACCACACAGTTCGTATCACGGGCATACGCCATCACGCGGTTATACTGGCCTCCCGCAGCTGATAGGTCATACAGGTCACTGGAGTAGTTGCACCATGGTAGTCACCAAGTCAGTATCACGATCACACGTTAGCACTATACGTTGACATCTGATAGTCAGCCTCTTTAATAAGTTGTTGTCGCAGACACGTCTCCAGCAAATAACATCATGACACATAAGCAGTTTCCCAACATACGATACACCTTCAGACCAACAACATCTCGACAGATAGATGGTTGTTTACCCATTATGCCTGCCACGTCCGCTGGGGGTGGCACCACGCAGGTAATTGCTACCAACACATCTTCAAAGCAATAACTATACGACGCATAGGTGGTTGTTTAACCTTTATGGTAGTTTACCTGTTATGCCTGCCACATCTGCAGTTGTCGGAATAACGCAGTTAAGTGCTACTGATACGTCTTCAGAGCAATAACTATACGACACATAGGTGGTTGTTTACCCGTTATGCCTGCCACGTCTGCAGGGCTCGGCATCACGCCGTTAGTTGCTACAGACACGTCTTCAGAGCGGTAACTATACGACACATAGGTGGTTGTTTACCTGTTATGCCTTCAACGTCTGCAGGGGTTGGTATGAAGCAGTTAATTGCTATTGACATGTCTTCAGAGCGATAACTATACGACACATAGGTGGTTGTTTACCGTTATGCCGGCCAAGTCTGCAGAGGTCGGCATCAAGCAGTTAGTTGGTACTGTCATTTCTTCAGAGCAATAACTATACGACACATAGGTGGTTGTTTACCCGTTATGCCTGCCACGTCTGCAGGGGTCAGCGTTGCACAGTTAGTTGCTACTGATACGTCTTCAGAGCAATAACAATACGACACATAGGTGGTTGTTTACCCGTTATGCCTGCCACATCTGCAGGGGTCAGCGTTGCACAGTTAGTTGCTACTGATACGTCTTCAGAGCAATAACAATAGGACACATAGGTGGTTGTTTACCCGTTATGCCTGCCACTTCTGCAGGGGTCGGTATGACGCAGTTAGTTGCTACTGACACTTCTTCAGAGTGGTAACTATATGACACATAGGTGGTTGTTTACCCGTTATGCCTGCCACATCTGCAGGGGGAGGCACTACACAAGTTATTGTTACTGACACACCTTCAGAGCAATAATATTTCAACACATAGGTGGTTGTTTACCCGTTATGCCTGCCACGTCTGCAGGGGGAGGCACCACACAGGTATTGTTACTGACACATCTTCAGAGCAATAACATCTCGAGTCAGAGGCTGTTGTATACCCGTTATACCTGCCACATATGCAGAGGGATGCACCATGAAATGGTTGCTACTGACACATCTTCAGAGCAACAACATCTCGCTTCACAGGCTGTTGTATACCCGTTCTACCTGCCACGTCTGCAGGGGAGGGCACTGCGCAATTGTTATTACTGACATGTTTTTCAGAGCAACCACATCACGACACATAGGTACTTGTATACGCTTCATACCTGCCACATCTGCAGGAGGATACACTGCGAAGGTATTGTCACGGACACGTTTCACAGAAATAATTTCATGACACACAGGTGGTTGCAGAAGAAAAAAGAAAAAAAATCTATATAATAAATAAGATACAATATAAGAGCCTCAGGTCCATAGCCACAATGGTTGCATAGGATCTGAAATGTACATAGTCACGATGGTACGCGGGATCTGTTGGTCCACAGGCATGATGGTTCGCGTACGGAACCCTAGCGTCTATGCACGGGGACTGGTCATGTCTACAGGCATGATGGCCATGAAAGGATCGGTAGATCGCAGCAGGACGTCACTCCCAAGATCACTGAGTGGGCAGCTTGTCAGTTGAAGGTATGGTTTAGTCAGTCAAGTTGCTTATTCGAGGGTAGTTGATTACAAGAGATATGGCTCCACAAGGTTATCATCACAAGGTCAGTCAGGTAGCATGCTGTCTGTCACTTTCTAACAGTTTTATTTTTAACCCCCTTTTTATTCCTACCAAGTTCATTTTTGCCCACTAAAGGCGTGGCCTCCGTCGCGGTATTGGGCACAAATCTGACCATTAGGTTTAGTGTAATGTTTCCTTATAGGTACGTATGTAATACTATAACTACGAGCACGAGTGTGAAGCTCCGAACACAAGTGGGAAGCCTGAATATGTGTGAGGGGCGGGACTATCTCCGCCCCCACCACCCCCACACATACAGGTGAGGCATCTAGTAGAGGTAGGTAGGTAGGGGGTATATAAAGCCCCTGCTCCTACAGGAGGGGCGTTCGGGATGTTCGCGGACCCCTCCCAAGCCTCCCTGTTTTTCAAATAATCCACTACAGGGCACGCCCACTAAAGGCATGTCCTCAGTCACGGTCATTGGGCACAAATCTGACCGTTAGGTTTAGTGTAATGTTTCCTTAGATGGTACGTATGTATTACTATAACCACGAGCACGAGTGTGAAGCCCTGAACACAAATTGTATTTGATATAAGTGGTAAATCTTTCTTAATGCACGCAGCATTTTTATTAAAAAAAAAATCCAAAATAGTGTGAAAAATGTGAAAATTTCAGGGTTTTTTTTAATAAATTTTTTAGAGCGCTTACTCTGTGGTAAATATTATGTTACCTTTATTCTGTGGGTCAGTACAATTATGGTGATGCACAGTTTATATAGCATTTTATGTTCCTTTTTCTCCCTTTATTGTAATGCCCTGTTCTGACAGTCATAACTTGTTTGTTATTTTTTCATCCAACACCATTATGTGAGGGCTTATTTTTTGCACAACAAGCTGTAGTTTTTTTTTGGTACACTTTTTGTGATACATGCTACCTTCTTATAATTGTTATTCCATGTTTTGGACCGAAATTTGTGATTTTTGGGTTGCATTTTTTTTACAGCATTCAGCATGCAGGATAAGTAGAATTATCATTTTCATTTTGTTCATTATTTTTTTTTACACGTTATTTATTGATAAACTGTTTCTTTTTATACCTTTAATTTCTTTCCTGTTATATACTATGCTGCAGTACATCTGCAGATTTTCAGTGCGGAATACAACGAAAGAATTCCACTGGAAATTGCACCAAAATTTACTGCCCTTTTACTTCAATGAGATTCTGCTGTCCCAGTCACACAGCAAAATGTCTGCATTCCAGAAAATGGGGGGTGGTGCCTGGAAGGGGGGAGGGTGTTTTGCTAATAATACCTAGCTATTCTAACTACAGTACCTACTGAGCAACATAGCTGCCTACCTACCTTGCTGTGTTCCTACCTACCTGGCAACCTAGCTACCCAACTTACCTAGTTGGCTTTCTACTTACCTAGCTACCTAACTGGCAACCTGCTTACATGGCTATCTACCTAGCCATCTAACTACCTGTCTAGCAACCTAGCTACCTACCAAGTTTCCTATCTGTCTGGCAATGTACCTATCTACCTGGCTAATTATCTACCATACTGGCTACCTACCTAGCTTCCAACCTATGTGGCTATATTTAAAACTACCTGGCTAGCAACCTGGCTACATACCTAACTACATACCTGTTACGCCGAGCGCTCCGGGTCCCCGCTCCTCCCCGGAGCGCTCGCTTCACTCTCCCCGCAGCAGCGCTCCGGTCACGTCCTCTGACCCGGGGCGCTGCGATTCCGCTGCCAGCCGGGATGCGATTCGCGATGCGGGTAGCGCCCGCTCACGATGCGCACCCCGGCTCCCCTACCTGACTCGCTCCCCGTCTGTTCTGTCCCGGCGCGCGCGGCCCCGCTCCCTAGGGCGCGCGCGCGCCGGGTCTCTGCGATTTAAAGGGCCACTGCGCCGCTGATTGGCGCAGTAGTTCCAATTAGTGTGTTCACCTGTGCACTTCCCTATATCACCTCACTTCCCCTGCACTCCCTTGCCGGATCTTGTTGCCTTAGTGCCAGTGAAAGCGTTCCTTGTGTGTTCCTTGCCTGTGTTTCCAGACCTTCTGCCGTTGCCCCTGACTACGATCCTTGCTGCCTGCCCCGACCTTCTGCTACGTCCGACCTTGCTTTTGCCTACTCCCTTGTACCGCGCCTATCTTCAGCAGCCAGAGAGGTGAGCCGTTGCTAGTGGATACGACCTGGTCACTACCGCCGCAGCAAGACCATCCCGCTTTGCGGCGGGCTCTGGTGAAAACCAGTAGTGGCTTAGAACCGGTCCACTAGCACGGTCCACGCCAATCCCTCTCTGGCACAGAGGATCCACTACCTGCCAGCCGGCATCGTGACAGTAGATCCGGCCATGGATCCCGCTGAAGTTCCTCTGCCAGTTGTCGCTGACCTCACCACGGTGGTCGCCCAGCAGTCACAACAGATAGCGCAACAAGGCCAACAGCTGTCTCAACTGACCGTTATGCTACAACAGTTACTACCACAGCTTCAGCAGTCATCTCCTCCGCCAGCTCCTGCACCTCCTCCGCAGCGAGTGGCCGCTCCTGGGATACGCTTATCCTTGCCGGATAAATTTGATGGGGACTCTAAGTTTTGCCGTGGCTTTCTTTCCCAATGTTCCCTGCATCTGGAGATGATGTCGGACCTGTTTCCCACTGAAAGGTCTAAGGTGGCTTTCGTAGTCAGCCTTCTGTCCGGAAAAGCCCTGTCATGGGCCACACCGCTCTGGGACCGCAATGACCCCGTCACTGCCTCTGTACACTCCTTCTTCTCGGAAATCCGAAGTGTCTTTGAGGAACCTGCCCGAGCCTCTTCTGCTGAGACTGCCCTGTTGAACCTGGTCCAGGGTAATTCTTCCGTTGGCGAGTATGCCGTACAATTCCGTACTCTTGCTTCAGAATTGTCCTGGAATAATGAGGCCCTCTGCGCGACCTTCAAAAAAGGCCTATCCAGCAACATTAAAGATGTTCTGGCCGCACGAGAAATTCCTGCTAATCTACATGAACTTATTCACCTTGCCACTCGCATTGACATGCGTTTTTCCGAAAGGCGTCAGGAACTCCGCCAAGATATGGACTCTGTTCGCACGAGGCGTTTCTTCTCCTCGGCTCCTCTCTCCTCTGGTCCCCTGCAATCTGTTCCTGTGCCTCCCGCCGTGGAGGCTATGCAGGTCGACCGGTCTCGCCTGACACCTCAAGAGAGGACACGACGCCGTATGGAGAACCTCTGCCTGTACTGTGCTAGTACCGAACACTTCCTGAGAGATTGTCCTATCCGTCCTCCCCGCCTGGAAAGACGTACGCTGACTCCGCACAAAGGTGAGACAGTCCTTGATGTCTACTCTGCTTCTCCACGTCTTACTGTGCCTGTGCGGATGTCTGCCTCTGCCTTCTCCTTCTCTACAGTGGCCTTCTTGGACTCTGGATCTGCAGGAAATTTTATTTTGGCCTCTCTCGTCAAAAGGTTCAACATCCCGGTGACCAGTCTCGCCAGACCCCTCTACATCAATTGTGTAAATAATGAAAGATTGGACTGTACCATACGTTTCCGCACGGAGCCCCTTCTTATGAGCATCGGATCTCATCATGAGAGGATTGAACTTTTGGTCCTCCCCAATTGCACCTCGGAAATTCTCCTTGGACTTCCCTGGCTTCAACTTCATTCCCCTATCCTGGATTGGTCCACTGGGGAGATCAAGAGTTGGGGGTCCTCTTGTTCCAAGAACTGTCTAAAACCGGTTCCCAGTAACCCTTGCCGTAACTCTGTGGTTCCTCCAGTAACCGGTCTCCCTAAGGCCTATATGGACTTCGCGGATGTTTTCTGCAAAAAACAAGCTGAGACTCTACCTCCTCACAGGCCTTATGATTGCCCTATCGACCTCCTCCCGGGCACTACTCCACCCCGGGGCAGAATTTATCCTCTCTCTGCCCCAGAGACTCTTGCCATGTCCGAATACATTCAGGAGAATCTAAAAAAGGGCTTTATCCGTAAATCCTCCTCTCCTGCCGGAGCCGGATTTTTCTTTGTGTCCAAAAAAGATGGCTCCCTACGTCCTTGCATTGACTACCGCGGTCTTAATAAAATCACGGTTAAGAACCGCTACCCCTTACCCCTCATCTCTGAACTCTTTGATCGCCTCCAAGGTGCCCACATCTTCACTAAATTGGACTTAAGAGGCGCCTATAACCTCATCCGCATCAGAGAGGGGGACGAGTGGAAAACGGCATTTAACACCAGAGATGGACACTTTGAGTATCTGGTCATGCCCTTTGGACTGTGCAACGCCCCTGCCGTCTTCCAAGACTTTGTCAATGAAATTTTTCGTGATCTGTTATACTCCTGTGTTGTTGTATATCTGGACGATATCCTAATTTTTTCTGCCAATCTAGAAGAACACCGCCAGCATGTCCGTATGGTTCTTCAGAGACTTCGTGACAACCAACTCTATGCCAAAATTGAGAAATGTCTGTTTGAATGCCAATCTCTTCCTTTTCTAGGATATTTGGTTTCTGGCCAGGGACTACAGATGGATCCAGACAAACTCTCTGCCGTCTTAGATTGGCCACGCCCCTCCGGACTCCGTGCTATCCAACGCTTTTTGGGGTTCGCCAATTATTACAGGCAATTTATTCCACATTTTTCTACCATTGTGGCTCCTATCGTGGCTTTAACCAAAAAAAATGCTGATCCCAAGTCCTGGCCTCCTCAAGCAGAAGACGCCTTTAAACGACTCAAGTCTGCCTTTTCTTCGGCTCCCGTCCTCTCCAGACCTGACCCTTCCAAACCCTTCCTATTGGAGGTTGATGCCTCCTCAGTGGGAGCTGGAGCTGTTCTCCTACAAAAAAATTCTTCCGGGCATGCTGTCACTTGCGGTTTTTTCTCTAGGACCTTCTCTCCAGCGGAGAGGAACTACTCCATCGGGGATCGAGAGCTTCTAGCCATTAAATTAGCACTTGAGGAATGGAGGCATCTGCTGGAGGGATCAAGTTCTCCTGTTATTATCTACACCGACCACAAGAACCTCTCCTACCTCCAGTCTGCCCAACGGCTGAATCCTCGCCAGGCCCGGTGGTCTCTGTTCTTTGCCCGATTTAATTTTGAGATTCACTTTCGTCCTGCCGATAAGAACATTAGGGCCGATGCTCTCTCTCGTTCCTCGGATGCCTCAGAAGTTGAACTCTCTCCGCAACACATCATTCCACCTGACTGCCTGATCTCCACTTCTCCTGCCTCCATCAGGCAGACTCCTCCAGGAAAGACCTTTGTTTCTCCTCGCCAACGCCTCGGAATCCTCAAATGGGGTCATTCCTCCCATCTCGCAGGTCATGCGGGTATCAAGAAATCTGTGCAACTCATCTCCCGCTTCTATTGGTGGCCGACTCTGGAGACGGATGTTGTGGACTTTGTGCGAGCCTGCACTATCTGTGCCCGGGATAAGACTCCTCGCCAGAAACCCGCTGGTTTTCTTCATCCTCTGCCTGTCCCCGAACAGCCTTGGTCTCTGATTGGTATGGATTTTATTACTGATTTACCCCCTTCCCGTGGCAACACTGTTATTTGGGTGGTCGTTGATCGATTCTCCAAAATGGCACATTTCATCCCTCTTCCTGGTCTTCCTTCTGCGCCTCAGTTGGCTAAACAATTTTTTGTACACATTTTTCGTCTTCACGGGTTGCCTACGCAGATTGTCTCGGATAGAGGCGTCCAATTCGTGTCTAAATTCTGGAGGGCTCTCTGTAAACAACTCAAGATTAAATTAAATTTTTCTTCTGCATATCATCCCCAGTCCAATGGACAAGTAGAAAGGATTAACCAGATCTTGGGTGATTATTTGCGACATTTTGTTTCCTCCCGCCAGGATGACTGGGCAGATCTCCTCCCATGGGCCGAATTCTCGTATAACTTCAGGGTCTCTGAGTCTTCCTCCAAATCCCCATTTTTCGTGGTGTACGGCCGTCACCCTCTTCCCCCCCTCCCTACTCCCTTGCCCTCTGGTCTGCCCGCTGTGGATGAAATTTCTCGTGACCTTTCCATCATATGGAGAGAGACCCAAAATTCTCTCTTACAGGCTTCATCACGCATGAAGAAATTCGCGGATAAGAAAAGAAGAGCTCCCCCCGTTTTTTCCCCTGGAGACAAGGTATGGCTCTCCGCTAAATATGTCCGCTTCCGTGTCCCTAGCTACAAGTTGGGACCACGCTATCTTGGTCCTTTCAAAATTTTGTGTCAAATTAATCCTGTCTCTTATAAACTTCTTCTTCCTCCCTCTCTTCGTATCCCTAATGCCTTTCACGTCTCTCTTCTCAAACCACTCATCCTCAACCGTTTTTCTCCCAAATCTGTTCCTCCCACTCCTGTTTCCGGCTCCTCGGACATCTTCTCGGTCAAAGAAATTTTAGCTGCCAAAAAGGTCAGAGGGAAAAATTTTTTTTTAGTGGACTGGGAGGGTTGTGGTCCTGAAGAGAGATCCTGGGAACCTGAGGACAACATCCTAGACAAAAGTCTGCTCCTCAGGTTCTCAGGCTCTAAGAAGAGGGGGAGACCCAAGGGGGGGGGTACTGTTACGCCGAGCGCTCCGGGTCCCCGCTCCTCCCCGGAGCGCTCGCTTCACTCTCCCCGCAGCAGCGCTCCGGTCACGTCCTCTGACCCGGGGCGCTGCGATTCCGCTGCCAGCCGGGATGCGATTCGCGATGCGGGTAGCGCCCGCTCGCGATGCGCACCCCGGCTCCCCTACCTGACTCGCTCCCCGTCTGTTCTGTCCCGGCGCGCGCGGCCCCGCTCCCTAGGGCGCGCGCGCGCCGGGTCTCTGCGATTTAAAGGGCCACTGCGCCGCTGATTGGCGCAGTAGTTCCAATTAGTGTGTTCACCTGTGCACTTCCCTATATCACCTCACTTCCCCTGCACTCCCTTGCCGGATCTTGTTGCCTTAGTGCCAGTGAAAGCGTTCCTTGTGTGTTCCTTGCCTGTGTTTCCAGACCTTCTGCCGTTGCCCCTGACTACGATCCTTGCTGCCTGCCCCGACCTTCTGCTACGTCCGACCTTGCTTTTGCCTACTCCCTTGTACCGCGCCTATCTTCAGCAGCCAGAGAGGTGAGCCGTTGCTAGTGGATACGACCTGGTCACTACCGCCGCAGCAAGACCATCCCGCTTTGCGGCGGGCTCTGGTGAAAACCAGTAGTGGCTTAGAACCGGTCCACTAGCACGGTCCACGCCAATCCCTCTCTGGCACAGAGGATCCACTACCTGCCAGCCGGCATCGTGACAATACCTACCTATATGGCTACTTACCTACCTAACTGGTTACCTATCTACCTACCTGGCTATTTACCTAACTATCTGACTCCCTACCTGGGTAGCCTAGCTACTTACCTAGATACATACCTAACTTGTTATTTATCTAGCTACCTACCTACTTGGTTATCTAACTAGCTACCTAACTATCTGATTTTACCTACATGCTATCTTCCTAACTACCATCTACCAATCCAACTAGCTACCAACTTACCTAGCTAGCTACAAACCAACCTACATACCTTAGAGACACTGATTTTAATAGGGACCTTCCATATGATAAAATATACCTTTTATTAAGTTCCAATAAAATATTGACTAACACTACAAAATATACAGGCCGCCACCGGTCACCTATGGTTTAGCACATTTATCGTGTTGCACTTGAGTATAAGTAGTCTTTCAGGATAAACTCCATATAACAGTATATAAAAACACACAAGACATATACGCAAAGAATTGACACTTGTTGAATCTGATGTTTTCCTCTGTAATATGAAATAGACCAGGAAGTCTGTTATAGTGGCCATATTGGTTCTCACCCAGCTTTCCCAGGGAGAGAAATATATAACAGCTTGATGGTTTCATAGTTTGTGGAGAAGGAGCTGTAGGAGACGAAACAGAAAGTTGATTTACAATAGATTTCCAGGCAGCCGGATCTGGAGCCAACACGGGACGGGCAGAATGAGAAGCTGTAGTCATGGACACTAAACATTTACAACCGGCAGAATGAGAAACACAGCAAACAAGCTGCGACACGGCGGCTGGGGGCGATATGGTTAAGAGATGTTTATTACGGTTAATGGGAAAAACATCCACAATCAAAAGAAGATTTGCGTCCACAACCTGCTGGAAACCAGGAAATGGAAAATACGAAGGAAACCGCAGAGGATGATGGACCTATCACTGGGACCACTGCAGAGGATGAGGGACCGATCACTGGGACCACCCCAGAGGATGAGGGTCCAATCACTGGGACCACCACAGGGGATAAGGGTCCAATCACTGGGACCACCTCAGAGGATGAGGGTCCGATCACTTGGACCACCACAGAGGATGCGGGTCCGATCACTGGGACCACCACAGAGGATGAGGGTCCGATCACTGGGACCACCGACGAAGATGAGGGTCCGATCACTGGGGCCACCGCAGAGGATAAGGGTCCGATCACCTGGACCACTGCAGAGAATAAGGGTTCAATCACTGGGACCACCGCAGAGGATAAGGGTCCGATCACCTGGACCACCACAGAGGATTAGGGTTGAATCACTGGGACCACCGCAGAGGATAAGGGTTCTATCACCTGGACCACCACGAGGATGAGGGTCCAATCACTGGGACCACCACTGAAGTTGAGGGTCCGATCACTGGGACCACCGCAGAGGATAAGGGTCCGATCACCTGGACCACCACAGAGGATAAGGGTCCGATCACCGGGACCCCTGCAGAGGATAAGGGTCTGATCACTGGGACCACTGCAGAGGATAAGGGTCCGATCACCTGGACCCCCGCAGAGGATTAGGGTCCATTCACAGGGACCACCGCAGAGGATAAGGGTCCGATCACCTGGACCACTGCAGAGGATTAGGGTCCAATCACTGGGACCACCGCAGAGGATAAGGGTCTGATCACTTGGACCACCACAGAGGATAAGGGTCCGATCACTGGGACCACCGCAGAGGATGAGGGTCCAATCACTGGGACCATCATAAAAGATGAGGGTCCGATCACTGGGACCACCGCAGAGGATGAGGGTCCGATCACTGGAACCACCTCAGAGGATAAGGGTGCGATCACCAGGACCATCGCAGAGGATGAGGGTCCAATCACATGAACCACCGCAAAGGATGAGAGTCCGATCAGTGGGGCCACCGCAGAGGATGAGGGTCCAATCACTGGGACCACCGCAGAGCATAAGAGTCCGATCACCTGGACCACCGCAAAGGATTAGGGTCCAATCACTGGGACCATCGCAGAGGATAAGGGTCCGATCACCAGGACCATCGCAGAGGATGAGGGTCCAATCACTGGGACCACCGTAGAGGATGAGAGTCCGGTCAGTGGGGCCACCGCAGAGGATGAGGGTCCAATCACTGGGACCACCGCAGAGGATAAGGGTCCGATCACCGGGACCACTGCAGAGGATAAGGGTCCGATCACTGGGACCACCGCAGAGGATGAGAGTCCGATCAGTGGGACCACAGCAGAGGAGGAGGGTCCAATCAATGGGACCACCGCAGACGATAAGGGTCTGATCACTGGGACCACCGCAGAGGATGAGGGTCCAATCACCTGGACCACCGCAGAGGATGAGGGTCCGATCACCTGGACCATCGCAGAGGATGAGGGCCCGATCACCTGGACCACCGCAGAGGAGGAGGGCCCGATCACCTGGACCACCGCAGAGGATGAGGGTCCAATCACTGGGACCACCGCAGAGGATAAGGGTCCAATCATTGGGATCACTGCAGAGGATTAGGGTCCGATCACTGGGACCACAGCAGAGGATGAGGGTCTGATCACTGGGACCACCGCAGAGGATGAGGGTCCAATCACTGGGACCACTGCAGAGGATAAGGGTTCAATCACTGGGACCACCGCAGAGGATTAGGGTCCGATCACCTGGACCAACGCAGAGGATGAGGGTCCAATCACCTGGACCACCACAGAGGATGAGGGTCCGATCGCTGGGACCACCGCAGATCACCAAAAATGGGGTCACCCCCCTCTCCCCTCCCGGTGAGAAGACAACTTCTACACTCCTGGCCAAGTGCCAATCAATGGGACCACTGCAGAGGATAAGGGTCCGATCACTGGGACCACCACAGAGGATGAAGGTCCAATCACCTGGACCACCGCAGAGAATGAGGGTCCGTTCACCTGGACCACCGCAGAGGATGAGGACCCGATCACCTGGACCACCGCAGAGGATGAGGGTCCAATTACTGGGACCACTGCAGAGGATAAGGGTCCGATCATTGGGATCACTGCAGTGGATAAGGGTCCGATCACCTGGACCACCGCAGAGGATGAGGGTCCGATCAATGGGACCACCGCAGAGGATAAGGGTCCGATCACTGAGACCACCGCAGAGGATTAGGGTCCGATCACTGGGACCACCGCAGAGGATTAGGGTCCGATCACCTGGACCACCACTGAGGATGAGGGTCCGATCACTGGGACCACCGCAGATCACCAAAAATGGGGTCACCCCCCCCTCCCCCTCCCGGTGAGAAGACTACTTCTACACTCCAGGCCAAGTGCGTTATGCAAGCGGCGCAGAGTATTTCAGCATCGCAGGTGATTGATCGTTTTGTTCTTTTATCTCTAAACAGTTTGACAGAATATTTTCATTCATACATTTCCTGTGATTTGGTAAAGATGGCGGTGTGGTCCGCCACACAACAATAATATCTGAATATAAATCATCAGGACAATTGTGTTATAGGGGGAATGGGAAACAAATCACTATTCTTATTTATTGTTATATGTGTTGAGTTAGGAAAATGATCAGGGTCACGAATAGGGATAAATGACAGAAGGAAATGGCCATTAATAAATCATTTAATTAACCAACTAAGATACTTAACCAAAGTCACATGTGCCTCTCCCCTGTGAGATCTGTCATCAATATATATATATACCTTACTTATCCTGTATTATACTCCAGAGCTGTACTCACTATTCTGCTAGTAAGGTCACTATGTACATACATTACTTATCCTGTACTGATCCTGAGTTATATCCTGTATTATACTCCAGAGCTGTACTCACTATTCTGCTGGTGAGATCACTGTGTACATACATTACATTACTTATCCTGTACTGATCCTGAGTTATATCCTGTATTATACCCCCGAGCTGTACTCACTATTCTGCTGGTGAGGTCACTGTGTACATACATTACATTACTTATCCTGTACTGATCCTGAGTTATATCCTGTATTATACTCCAGAGCTGTACTCACTATTCTGCTGGTGAGATCACTGTGTACATACATTACATTACTTATCCTGTACTGATCCTGAGTTACATCCTGTATTATACTCCAGAGCTGCACTCATTATTCTGCTGGTGAGATCACTGTGTACATACATTACTTATCCTGTACTGATCCTGAGTTATATCCTGTATTATACTCCAGAGCTGTACTCACTATTCTGCTGGTGAGGTCACTGTGTATACACATTACATTACTGATCCTGTACTGATCCTGAGTTATATCCTGTATTATACTCCAGAGCTGCACTCACTATTCTGCTGGTGAGATCACTGTGTACATACATTACATTACTGATCCTGTACTGATCCTGAGTTATATCCTGTATTATACTCCATAGCTGTACTCACTATTCTGCTGGTGAGGTCACTGTGTACATACATTACATTACTTATCCTGTACTGATCCTGAGTTATATCCTGTATTATACCCCAGAGCTGTACTCACTATTCTGCTGGTGAGGTCACTGTGTACATACATTACATTACTTATCCTGTACTGATCCTGAGTTATATCCTGTATTATACTCCAGAGCTGTACTCACTATTCTGCTGGTGAGGTCACTGTGTACATACATTACATTACTTATCCTGTACTGATCCTGAATTATATCCTGTATTATACCCCAGAGCTGTACTCACTATTCTGCTGGTGAGATCACTGTGTACATTCATTACATTACTTATCCTGTACTGATCCTGAGTTATATCCTGTATTATACTCCAGAGCTGTACTCACTATTCTGCTGGTGGGGTCACTGTGTACATACAGTACATTACTTATCCTATACTGATCCTGAGTTATATCCTGTATTATACTCCAGAGCTGCACTCACTATTCTGCTGGTGAGGTCACTGTGTACATACATTACATTACTTATCCTGTACTGATCCTGAGTTATATCCTGTATTATACCCCAGAGCTGTACTCACTATTCTGCTGGTGAGGTCACTGTGTACATACATTACATTACTTATCCTGTACTGATCCTGAGTTATATCCTGTATTATACTCCAGAGCTGTACTCACTATTCTGCTGGTGAGGTCACTGTGTACATACATTACATTACTTATCCTGTACTGATCCTGAGTTATATCCTGTATTATACTCCAGAGCTGTACTCACTATTCTGTTTGTGGCCAACACTTTATGTTGAAGCTAGATTTAGGCTATGTTGAACAGATTTTACCCATGAGGGAATTGTTCTTCTATGCTGCTATGATTACTTATGTATTTTAGGACCTTAGTATAAGGGATCTGATCCCAAAATTGCCATCTATAAGTCTATTTAGTAGATGTCATTGCGCCTACTTGTTCTGCTTTCATAATATATGGAATTTACTCTAATTTGGCGTTCTCGGCAGGACATTCACATCAAGCCACTGAAATAGAAATGATGATAATAATTCTACTTCTATGTTAAATTTTCAAATTTTTCTGATTATTATTCATGTAAAGTTTATTTCCAGCACTTTCAGACCACTTTATTGTTCTGTTACTGTGACTACAGACGATACAGTCTGTACACTCCTATAATTTGTGTAATAAGTGAAGAAAAATACTTATCAGCTGCATTTAGTTTCATCCAGTTGTATTTCTTTAGAGTATATTGTTACTTTATAACAATACCACAAATTTTACAATCACATATATTCTTACAATACAGACGGGAGATTATAATGTAGTTATATATCAGACAGGAGACTCGTATCTTGCATTAATCTTTCTTTATTAATGCCCATAGCAGAAAAAAATTAAAACTTTCAGTTTAATGTATTCAAAGAAAAACTTTTCTCAAAACTACAACTCCCAGCAGCCCCTTTGAGGACTCAGTAGCCAATCATAGCCAGGTGGCTCCTATAAAGGGGCTGCTGTGCCATAACTCCTCCTCTTTCTTTCTGCTCATAGCCAGATAAGTATAGATTTTCACTCTGTATCAGTATATTATAGGTGTACATATTTATCTATTATACCATCATCTTAGCGTTTTCAGGGGTATACTAACTGTACTCCCCTGCCCTCTCTCCCTGCTAGTGATTGCACCTGCGGTCATTGGCCGGGTTATACTGAGGTCTGACCTTTACTGACATGGCACTTGTTGCGACAGTGTCTTCTATTATTTTCCTCCCCCTATTTCCCTGCACACGTTGGCTCTGCTGACGGTCTCTGCACCCTCCTTCCCCATCCTACCTTGTTTCCTCGGTGCCATCTTTCTGGCACCATTTTTCTGCTTCTTCTTCCCCTCAGGTTGCCGTTCCTGCCGCTCGCAGCCTTCCCGCGCGTCTGATGCACACGGAGAGGGCGGCTCGCTCTAGGGGCGGCACCTATCTACCAATCAGAGACCCGGAGGGACGTAATCTCGCAAGATTACGTCTCTGGGCTCTCAGGCTCCACTGTACCTCCCACCGCAGTGCTCAGTTCAGCGCCATCGGTGAGGAGAATAGGAGCCTGAGCGTTACTGAGCGTCTGTACTATATATATACAGGTTTTTCCCTTCTAGTCCTCCCGTTTTTCTTGCAGTGACTTGCAGGCTATAGCCTCTCAGTGCAGGTTAGCCCACTCCTGCCTACTCACTTTGCAGTTCAGAGTCATATATACTTATACTTCTATTAGGACTATATATCTATATACTTATATATATATATATCTATTCTGTTCAGTATAGCCACTAATCTGACTTTTTATACAATTCTAATTCAGTGATTAGAATTACTATGTCTGAGGAAGCCAATGCCAGTTCCCTACCTGGGCTGAGCTCCCAACCTGAGACAATGCAGTTTATGAATGCTGCGCAAATTCAAGAACTGATCAACAAATTGGTTCAGGCGGCTCTTGCATTCGCTGTGCTACCTTCAGGGTCTCATCAACCCTTACCACCAATACCATTGTCACTCACTAATGAACCGGTGATTAAAAGAGGCAAAGCCTCACACAAGCGTAAGCACACAGTGCCCGCTTACGACTCCCCGGCAGGGGAAGATACATCCATGCTCCGGGCAGCCTCTACCACGGTCTGCCAACCCACACTACCTCCAGACTCGCTCCGACCCTCGGGCCTCGAGGAGATTACAACTAAGAGGCATAGGTCCGCCAGGCGGGCAAAGCCAGACTCTTATGTGGACTCCTCTGATGAGGATACGTCCGGTGAGTCTGAATCCTCTGCAGAGTCTGAGTCATATGATGAGGAGGGTGGGACTACAGCGTTTTCCAACAACGCTAACCCTGAGACCCAGGGCGAAACCATACTTGACTCTCTTGGAGAGCCATTCTTCGACCCGGATGCGATCTCACACCCCCGCTCTGGAGATTGGGCACCTCTCCCACAATTTTCTAATTTCATTGAACATTGGACCCGTAATTCCCTGGAGAGATTGAATAGAAACAAGCTTAAGGCAGAATGCCCTAGACCCTCGATCCCGAGGAAAGTGACCGCTACCCCAGAGATAGATCCTATCCTCGTTAAATATCTCACCAAAAATGGTAAATTCCCTAAGAAGGGCATTGAACGGTCCTTTAGATCCATACAGGACTGTATCCTGGATCTCCTGGGACCTTTGACGAAGATCCTAAACCTTTCTGAACAGGCCGCTGCATCCAGCCAGCCTGTGGACCTAAACCAACTTAGAGGTTGGGCCCAGAGGGCCATTTGTATGCTTGGATCCGCCAATACTACTTGTTCAACCGAAAGGCGGAGATCCATACTCATGAGGCTGGATCCTCAGCTATCCCATCTGGCTGAATCCGAACCAGGTCCCTCAGCTGAGGCCATGCTTTTTGGCGATACTCTTATATATATCAATATATATCAATATCAATAAATTTGTGGGTTTATTTACCTCTCTGGACAAGGCCCAAACGTCCTTAAAAAAATCCGGCTTCTCAAATAAGGTTTTTGCTAAGGCCGGCAGAAATAAGGGCCGCTCTGCCGGCCGATCTAATTATTACAGACCACCACCCAGAGCCCCAGCTCAATACACACAGGCTCCTCCATCCTACCTGTTCCCTGTGGCGCAACCCGCACCATTTTTCCCTCCCAGGGGTAGACCATGGAGAGGACGTGGTACCAGAGGCTATCCCCGCTCCCGTCCATTTACTGGTGAGTACTCCTCTTCACACACACTCGCATATCCCAGTGGGGGGCAGACTCCATTCTTTTACCCACGCCTGGTCTGCGATTACGGCAGACTCATGGATTCTCAACACAGTGGCAGGGTATCAAATAGAATTCCACTCCCCTCTGTAGTTGGCCATAATCCCACCCCCCATAAAATTCTCAAATCTAAACGTTGCCCTCATAGACAACGAATTACAGGATCTCCTGTCCAAGCGAGCAGTGATAGTGGTCAACCCATCATCCCCGGGGTTTATCAGCAACCTCTTCTTAGTCAAGAAGAAGGGTGGCAGATTCCGCCCAGTTATAAACCTTCGCAATTTGAACCAACATGTAGTGTATCGACACTTCAAAATGGAGGGGATCCACTTCCTTCGGGACCTCCTGTGGCCAGGGGATTGGCCGATAAAGGTAGACTTAAAAGATGCCTAACTTACCGTACTAATTCATCCCTCATCTTAACAATTTCTCCGCTTCCTTTGGAGAGGTCGAATGTGGCAATTCACTTGCCTTCCTTTCGGCCTATCATCCACCTCATCGTGCTTCACCAAACTCCTGAAGCCCGTGGTAGCATCCCTGCGCAGCAGAGGAGTAAGGATGATCATATATCTGGACGATCTGCTTATCATGGCTCGGTCCAGGACTCAAGCCATTACTCATATGGGTTGAACGGTTTCTCTGTTACAGGACTTGGGTTTCCTGATCAATCACGAAAAATCTGTTCTCACCCCGGCTCAGGAAATGGAGTTCCTTGGCTTTTTGTTAGATACCAAACAAGCGGTTCTCCGGCTCCCCAAGTCCAAGCTAGCCCTTATTCGAAAGGAGATCAGGGCTGTGCTTCGCAAGGGCCACGTATCACTACTCATCCTTGCGCGTCTGGTGGGCCTACTATCGGCCTCCATCCAGGCTATATTTCCGGCCCCACTTCACTATCGGGCCCTCCAGAGGCTCAAAACACTGCACCTTCGACAGGGCCTCAAATATGTGGACGAGGTACCTCTCTGTCCAGAAGCCATGGAAGAATTACAGTGGTGGCTTCGTCATGCTGTCGAGTGGAATGGCAAGACCATATTCAATTCCAGCCCGAATTTCATCATAGTGTCGGATGTGAGCCGACAGGGCTGGGGCGCTCGGTGCGGAGAGTCCTCCACAGAAGGAACGTGGTCAGCAGAGGAGTCTCTGTTACACATCAACGCGTTGGAACTCTTGGCGGCATTTTTCGCCATCAGAAGTTTCATACCACACGCATACAACTGCTGTGTGCTATTGCGCATGGACAATGTGACGGCGGTTACATATGTCAACCGCCTGGGAGGTTCGAGGTCCAAAATCCTGGCGGATATCGCGAAGGATTTTTGGCACTTCTGCCTTCTCCAAGACATTGTGCTAGTGGCGGAATACATTCCGTGAGTTTCCAACTCGGTGGCAGATTGGAATTCCCGCTAATTGATCGATGCAAGCGACTGGAGGCTGGAACGGTCAGTATTCCTGGCGTTACAGCGGATTTGAGGTCCATTTCTTTTTTAACTATTCGCCTCACGCCTCAACCACCAACTGCCCCAATTCTACAGGCCGGACCCGGAAGCTTGTGCAGTCGATGCGTTTCGACAACGCTGGCCGGCGGGGACGCACTATGCGTTTCCGCCGTTCCCATTGATTCCCAAGGTTCTCCTTCAAGGTTCTCCTTCACTCCCAAAGTTCACGCTCCTGTGTCCGTAGTGGTCAACTATCTAGCGGACTCCTTCGAGTCGGGAAAATCTTTTAGTTCCATCAATGTCTACCGCTCGGCCATCTCAGCCTACCATTGTCCGGTAGACACTTTACCGGTCGGCAAACATCCTCTGGTTTGTCGACTCTTGAGGGGCATTAAGTTTAAACGACCCCCGCGTCCCAAATACCAGGCCACTTGGAATGTCTCTAAGATTCTAGACTTGTTCTCCGCATGGGCGGATAACAATGACCTTCCTTTACGATTACTATCTTTTAAGTTGACCGTCCTTTTATGTTTGGTCTCCATAAAACGGGTGTCAGACGTGAAAGTGTTGGATGTCTCCAGGCGTCAATTCTCGCCGGATGGCGTTCGGTTCTCCGTCGTTCGTAGGACCAAGACTGGGATTCACGCAGTCTTTTATCCTTGCTTCCCCGATCATCCTCGGCTCTGTGTTGTTCGTTGCCTGCAGGCATATGAAACTCAGACGACGGGGTTGCGGTCTCCAGATTCCTCTTAGCTGCTTATTTCCTATGTCCGGCCCCATTTGCCGGTGTCTTCGGCTACTTTAGTCTGGTGGGTTCAGGCCGCCATGGATATGGCCGGGATAGATGTCTCCCTTTTCGGCGCACACTCCGCCAGGGGTGCCATGGCTACTAAGGTTGTTACTTCAGGGGGCTCCCTTGCAGATATGCTCTTAGCTGTGGATTGGTCGTCAGAGACGACTTTTTGCCAGTTTTACTTCAGACCGGAATCTCACGTATCCATGTCGGTCCTGTCTAACGTGGGTTAAATCTACCTGCTAATTTATGTCATAGTTGTGATGTTTATTGTTTAGCTTTGAACTTGCAAGATATAAGCCTCCTGACGGAAAATATTAGTTATGTAAAGACAGGAGGCGAGTATCTTCCCTCCCGACCCAACCCTATTATGGTGTTCTTTTCTACTCTGGTTTTAGGATACTGACAATTGCCTGTGTCTATGTAACGGTGGCTGAGATGTTCCTGCTGTCCCCGTTGGGACATTGTTTCTTCAGTTCAGTTGTCCGGGAGACGGCAATCCCGAGACTGCTCATGCACTGACGTTCCGGTTCCAGAGGTCCGTCGTGAAGTTGTGGAGTCAAAATGGAGTCCATGTTCGGCTATCCTGTGTCGGCTATGGTGTCGAGTCAAGAAAGAGGAGGAGTTACTTTATAGGAGCCACCTGGCTATGATTGGCTACTGAGTCCTCACAGGGGCTGCTGGGAGTTGTAGTTTTGAGAAAAGTTTTTCTTTGAATACATTAAACTGAAAGTTTAAATTTTTCTGCTATGGGCATTAATAAAGAAAGATTAATGCAAGATACGAGTCTCCTGTCTTCATATAACTAATATTTTCCGTCACAAGCTAGACAAATCTCGATTTATTTCCCATAATATTAGTATGAACTGAAATCTACAATCTGTAAATAGTTATAAGAGGGTGGAAGCTTTTACTGGGGGCTTTATAACTGTCTGGGGGCATTGTAGCTATAACTACAGGTACTATGATTGGGTCCTATACATTGCGCTGCTCGGGGAGCATTATAGGACTTTTGGCTACTACATTTGTAGTCTAAGACAATAGAGAGGAAAGATTTCTGTGACAATCAATGGAACAAAGTACAAGTAGGAAAGTCCGGAGCGGGAGCTTAGAATAATAAAGGTCATTCCAAGTATCAACGCCTTGTGTTGCCTTCAGGAGATGCCCAATGTAAAAGGGAGTCAAGCACCTTGAACTGTTAACCAGGTTGCTCTGAGGACCCCTGAAAGTCCACAACCTAAAAGTATTAGAATATATCCCAAGGCAGTGCAGAGCAGTGACAACAAAGCAGGTAGGGCAATGTGGGTTAGCTGGGTCTACCTTGTACTCACATGAAAGTATATAGTGAAAAGATGGTTTTCTGAAGAGAACTCTAGGTCATCCAACTAGTGCTGAGTTTGTTGGGATTTACCTTGTTCTGTGCAGGAGCTACTGATCTGTGTGTGACTGGCAAGAATGTCTCTCTTTTGTTTATATACAGAGTCTGCTCCTGAGCTACTACAGAGCCTGCTGATGAGATAATACACATCCTGTTGCTGAGCTACTACATATCATGCTGCTGAGCTACTGCAGAGCCTGCAGCTGAACAATACAGAGCCTCCTGCTTAACTATAACAGAGCCTGCTGCTGAGCTACTTTAGAGCCTGATGCTGAACAATTACAGAGCCTGCTGCTGAACTATTACAGAGCCTGCTGCTGAACTATTACAGAGCCTGCTTCTGAACTATTACAGAGCCTGCTTCTGAACTATTACAGAGCCTACTGCTGAACTATTACAGAGCCTGCTGCTGAACTATTACAGAGCATGCTGCTAAACTATTACAGATCCTGCTGCTGAACTATTACATAACCTGCTGCTGAACTTTTACAGAGCCTTCTGGTGAACTATTACAAAGCCTGCTGCTGAACTATTACAGAGCCTCCTGCTGAACTATTACAGAGACTGCTGCTGAACTATTACAGAGCCTGCTGAACTACTACAGAGCCCGCTGAACTATTACAGAGCCAGCTGAACTATTACAGAGCCTGCTGAACTATTACAGAGCCTGCTGCTGAACTATTACAAAGCTTGCTGCAGAACTATTACAGAGCCTGCTGCTGAACTATTACAGAGCCTGCTGAACTATTACAGAGCCTGCTGCTGAACTATTACAAAGCCTGCTGCTGAACTATTACAGAGCTTCCTGCTGAACTATTATAGAGCCTGCTGCTGAACTATTACAGAGCCTACTGAACTATTACAGAGCCTGCTGAACTATTACAGAGCCTGCTGCTGAACTATTACAAAGCCAGCTGCTGAACTATTACAGAGCTTCCTGCTGAACTATTATAGAGCCTGCTGTTGAGCTTCTTTAGAGCCTGCTGCTGAACTATTACAGAGCCTACTGAACTATTACAGAGCCTGCTGAACTATTACAGAGCCTGCTGCTGAACTATTACAAAGCCTGCTGCTGAACTATTACAGAGCTTCCTGCTGAACTATTATAGAGCCTGCTGCTGAACTATTACAGAGCCTACTGAACTATTACAGAGCCTGCTGAACTATTACAGAGCCTGCTACTGAACTGATACAGAGCCTGCTGCTAAATAGTGATGAACGGCATTGCCCATATTCGAATACGCAATATTTCATGAATATATAGATGAATATTCATCCTATATTCGCAAATTTCGCATATTCGTTATATTCGCATATTTGCGTATTCGAGGAAGAAAACAGTGAGGGGGTGGGCAACTTTACTATTGGTTGCTAGGGGTGGTGTTGATAACCTCTGACAAGTGTATTTGCATCATTCTAATTGGTGAAAAGAAGGAATATGTGAATATTCACATATGCGAATATGCAAACATGCGAATATTCACATATGCGAATATGCAAATATGTGCAAATGCAAATATTAACATATGCGAATATGTGCATATGCATTAAAAAATGAATATTATCAATTTCGAATTTCGACTATATAGCAAACATATCCGCAATATTCGGAATCAAGCAGAATTTGCGATATTCACGATAAAAATTTGAAATGCAAATATTTGCGCCGAACACTACTAAACTACTACAGAGCCTCGTGCTGAACTACTACAGAGCTTCCTGCCTAACTATTACAGAGCATGCTGTTGAGCTACTGCAGAGCCTGCTTAACTACTACAGAGCCTCCTGCTGTCAGAACCTATAGAGTTAATTGGCTCTGATGTTCATTTTGTTCGTTTTGGTTGCTAGGCTATGCCTAGTTGTCTGACTGGTCAGCTGACCTTGATGAGAGCACCTGTCTGGCTACCTATATAAACCTGCAGTGTGCTCTTATACCTCTGCGAAAGAGGTTTCCTCTTGTAGCTAGCGTATATACCTTGTACTCCATTTCCCAGGTATTTTTGACTTTCTGGCTTGGATTCCTGACTTTTCTCTTATATTTTCGACACCTTTGACAACTCCTAGTATAGACTCGGCTAGTGGACTTAGACTAATTGTGTGTTTGTTAAGTATTCTGTTAGTCTGTGTGCTTCCTGACTGTATCCCGACCTGTGTCTGTTTTGTAGTTTATTTTGTTGACAGTGACTTCCATCACTTATTTAGGAAGGGACCATCACTGTGGTTGTCGATCCGCTTTTTATGGCAGATAGGCAAGTAGGCAGGGTCAGAGGATGTAGGTGAGATTAGGGCTGCACTCCATCTCTGCCCAAACATGACACATGCTTAACTATTACAGAGCATGCTGTTGAGCTACTGCAGAGCTTCCTGTTGACTTTCAAGAGATCCCACTGCAATGAGGTGCTGCAGGGTGACCATGCGGACCCTGCGCTGACAGGAGATGTTTAGCAGTAGAAGTGCTGCACAGGGTCACATTGTTATCTTAATTATATATTATTTCTTCCAGACATAAAATAGTTATATATATACTTCTTGTCTTCTTCGCTTTTTTTTTGCTTTGAGCAAGAATTCTTGTAATTTGAAGGTGGCATGTGATGATCCTGACAGCTATCTTGTGAGATCCATCAATGACAAACAATGGTCCAGGTGTCATGTCAGCCACGCGTCTTACGAGAGACAAACGTGAGCCAAGTGCCCTTCATCCTATACGTTCCCATAACAAGAGCGGGAACACAAAATATGTATAGTCAGGACCAGATTGGGGAAAAAAAACTGGGTGGGACCCTGACCTCACCTGACTCCCTACTGAGGGCTGAGAGAGCCGAGGACTCCCTTTGGGTATGTTCACACGGAGTGGACATGATCTGAAGAAACCTCATCACAGGAAACAAATCGACCCAAAATCTGTGGGAAATTGATCAATGATTTTACACCTGAGAAACGTCAATTTATCTTGTGGATAGATTAAAGATTTGTTGCATGTTTTTCCAATTGACTTCAATGGAGAAGTCAAAATCCTCAGTAATCCCCTATCAAAAACGTATTAATAACAATAACCTGCAGATATGGGATAAAATCCAAAAGTTTAAAGCCATTGGCATTTTATTGTCTGTCCTTTTTTTTTTTTTTGAGAACCACAAGAATCAATCACATTGGCACAAATGCTTAAATCCATGCCAAAATCTGGTGCAGGTTTACCCCTGGATGGAAAAATCTTCTGTTTGAAAAAATTTCCTGAAAATCAAGATAAAGCCAAATGCACGAGAAGCACCAGGTGACCTCAGAAAGTAAATCTTATATAAATTACCTTCTATGTGTAAATACAGTGATTTTCCTTCACCTGCCCGAGGATCAGCCGGACGGATCTGCGTGTCCTCGTATTTAGCAGAATTCGGTATCCTGTTTAGGAGATTACCTTCGGCTTTGCTTGTTGGTTGCTGAGGAAACGGGAAAGAGAAGACGACATCTGATTCGATTCCAAGACTCCTCTCTCCTCATGGCGCCCAACACCGAAAACCAGAGCGAGTAATGGGAAAAGCAGAAGTGTCATGTAAAGGGAGAAAATACATAAAGAGTGTCCTACACCGGAGCTTCATATCAACAGGAATAATATGAGCAAAACAGAAAAGGCAAAAACATAATTGAGAATCTTTAAAACTACAGAAAGAGATAAGACCTGAAACCCTGAGAGGAGAAGAAAATACAGAACAGAAAAGACTGGGGATCATACAGCACAATATAAGGCGTATATACAAAAATAAAACCACTGTAATACTGCTCTTATATACAAGGATATATCTACTATAATAATGCCTCCTGTATACAAGAATACAACTACTATAATACTGCTCCTATATACAAGAATATAACTACTATAATACTGCCTCCTATATACAAGAATATAACTACTATAATACTGCTCCTATATACAAGAATATAACTATTATAATACTGCTCCTATATACAAGAATATAACTACTATAATACTGCTCCTTTATACAGGAATATAACTACTATAATACTGCTCCTATATACAAGAATATAACTACTATAATACTGCTCCTGTATACAAGAATATATCTACCATACTACTGCCCCTATATACAAGAATATAACTACTATAATACTGCTCCTATATACAAGAATATAACTACTATAATACTGCTCCTATATATAAGAATATAACTACTATAATGCTGCTCCTATATACAAGAATATAACTACTATAATACTGCTCCTATATACAAGAATATAACTACTATAATACTGCTCCTATATACAAGAATATACCTACTATAATACTGCTCCTATATACAAGAATATAACTACTATAATACTGCTCCTATATACAAGAATATAACTACTATAATACTGCCTCCTATATACAAGAATATGACTACTATAATACTGCTCCTATATACAAGAATATAACAACTATAATACTGCTCCTATATACAAGAATATAACTACTATAATACTGCTCCTATATACAAGAATATAACTACTATAATACTGCTCCTATATACAAGAATATAACTACTATAATACTGCCCCTATATACAAGAATATAACTACTATAATACTGCTCCTATATACAAGAATATAACTAGTATTATACTGCTTCTATATACAAGAATATAACTACTATAATACTGCCTCCTATATACAAGAATATGACTACTATAATACTGCCTCCTAGCTGTGAGGTTGTGTGTCTGTGGTTCTCCTCATGTCTGGAGAAAGCCCGGGGCGGGGCCACCCTGGGCGGGGAAGCTCCCCAAGCAAGGCCCAGGCTTCTTCTAATGTGGATGTAAATCCTAAAGTCATTCCAGTACAGAAGAATACTGAGCATGTAAGTCCAGCCATTGTAAAGAAGGAAAATACAGCAATGGACGTATGTAGAGAAAAGAAAGCAGCAGCAGCAAGTATGTGTAAGGAATGTGATGTGGAACAGTCTGCCAGCCATGGTGTACAGTGTGATGGTAATATGACTGAATTCAAGACAGAATCCATTGTGGGAACTCCAAAGTCTGTAATCCGAGGCCATGTTGGTGCACAGAAGCTGGGGCAGAGTGGATCACATGGAGGTGCACAGGAGCTGGGGCAGAGTGGATCACATGGAGGTGCACAGGAGCTGGGGCAGAGTGGATCACATGGAGGTGCACAGGAGCTGGGGCAGAGTGGATCACATGGAGGTGCACAGGAGCTGGGGCAGAGTGGATCACATGGAGGTGCACAGGAGGTGAGGGGATCATATGTTGGTGCACAGGAGGTGAGTGGATCATATGCAGCAGGTGTGCAGCTCCACTCACCAGCACAGAGACACAGGAGGACATCACTGGAGAGACAGACACTACAGGAGAACCTACAGCAGCAAGAGGTGGTCTCCAGCATGGCCCGCTCAGGCCGCACAAGATCCCAGGCTGGAGGTAAGAGCCATAACACTGACAAGTCTATGGAGGTGACACCTGGGAAATCTGTGGAGAAATATGAAAGTGTTTACAAAACTGTTCCTGCCCCAGACCCTAATGTATGTGACCGGGCCTCAGAAGACACAACCAGCCAAGGCTCCGCTGTGTTTACCCAGCCTGAGAGTCATTCCAGACCCCTCCAGCAGGGCAAAGAGACCACCCGGGCACCAGAGCTACATCTGGCGGAGGAGATCCCTGCACTGGTGAGGAGGATGGAGGAGCTGAAGCACCAAAAACATATGCTGCAAATGCAGATAGACTGTGTATATAAACTAAAGACAGCGAACCCACAGTACAAGACAATGCATGATGATAAACTGTATACACTGAGCACGGAACTGGCCACCATAGTGAGCGAGATGGACTCTATACTGGAGAGGATGGGACCCTTAGCGGAATCCTATAGGAACAAGGAACGCTTTTCCCAGTACCAGCTGAGTTTTGGTGCAGAGCCCAGATCGGATGTGGAAGCAGACATCACCCCAGATGAGCCCCAGCAGGTGACAAGACCCCTGATAAAAGCCCCAAGTTTCACCTTCAAGGATCGGCATGTTCATAAGCCCGAGGAGCAGCAACCTCAGACACCTGCAGCTGTTCCGGAGCCTGCAACTCAGTTACCTGCAAAGGCACTACAAGTCCCAGAAGTCCCAGTGCATCAGGAGGACAGTGGACATTCGCCAGTCTATGAAGGTGATGGGGTAATGGAGCAGAGCTCTAATGTTGGGGCACGGACTGGGGGTGAGGACTGTAATGATGTTGGGGCACGGACTGGGGGTGCGGACTGTGATGATGTTGGGGCACGGACTGGGGGTGCGGAGTGTGATGTTCCTGAAGGGTCGGTGGCTGGAGGGGGTGCACAATCTGTGTGGGGTGTAATGTCTGATAATGATATAGAGGTGGATGGGACAGGTGATGTTGTACACAATACTGTGCAGGATTTCCCCCCTTTACCTACAAGTACAGCAGATGTGGCAGGGCCCCCTAGAGTAGACCCCAACCCTGTAAGACAGGACACAGGTACCCGCCAGGTTCCTCCTAGAAATGCCTGGAGCCGTGGTGCTCCATCCTTCACCTCCAGCGCCAATTACACTGGCCAGGCATTTAAAAGGAGGAATGTTGTGCGATTCCGGCACAGAGGTGCCAAGGAGGACCTTCCGGATAGGAGGTTTGTGGTGAGGGAGCTCCTGTGCCACCAGATGGGGTTTGTGCCAGCGGACATCTTGGCAGTAATAAATCTTCCAGATAGACAGGGCTATGATGTCAGCTTTAAGCTCATGTCTAATCTGGATCGGTTCTGGTCCCACTTCCTCAGGTTCAGAGACAAGGATGAATGGAGTAAATTTAGTTGTATTCCCATATCCAAGCCAGATACCGTCATCATAAACATCATCTTCTGGAATGAAGCTGTTCCTCCCCAGGACATTGTGGTGTGGCTCCGCAGACATTGTGACCTGGTGTCTGATCTCACCAATAATAGAGATGATGACGGTATCTGGACTGGAGGGTGGAAGGTCCTGGTGAAGCTGCGCCAACATGGGAACATCACCCAACATCTGCCCAACTCCTTCTTTATTGGGAGGGAAAAGGGCGTTTGTTTCTACCCCGGTCAGCCCAGAAAGTGCTTCAAATGTGGTAAACCTGGTCATCTGGCAAATACCTGTACAGTGGTAAAATGTAACCTGTGTGGTGAGACTGGTCATGTAAGTGCCGACTGCCAGAACATCAGGTGCAATCTCTGTGGTGAGATCGGTCACCCTCACCGGGACTGTCCCAATGCCTGGCACAACATCTGCCGGGAGCTTCCTGATGAGGACCTTGTGGCGGGGGCAGAGGCTGTAGAGGAGGAGGCTTTGTTATGAGGCCCTATTCTGACCAGACAGGAGGTCCAGACAGATGGGAGTAACACTGCACCAACACCTCAGCAGTCAGAGAGCACACAGGGGGACATGGAGGTTGTACCACAAGACCAGCAGCAGCCAGGGGTGTCCTCTTCTGTGTCTGAGGGGAATAGAATGCAGCAAAATAAAAGGAGAAAAAAAGACAAGTCCTCCCGCAGGCCTGAGGGGGAGAACAGCTCCGGCCAAAGTGTGAAGAAAAGGGCTGACAACAGGGCAGGAGTGATGGTTGTGTCCAACAGGTACGAGGTTCTGTCAGAGTCCGAGGGAGATCTGGACACTGAATTGAAAAGAATAGAGGATGACTGTGATGGTGACACAAGGGACCAACCCCCAATAAAAAAGAAACCCCCAAGTGTAAAACCTCAGGTAGAGTCAGACATGGAGACAGGTGGTGGACAGCGGGACTCAGATTCTGACTTGTGAGGATGGGGGTCAGGTCTCTGCTCTTCTTTCTTATCATGGCTGGGTTTACTTTAAGGGTAACTTCTAGTAATGTGAACAGTATTAAAGTGAGGAGGACACGGCACACAGTCTGTGACCATCTTAGTGATCTGGACACAGATGTCATCTTTATGCAGGAGACGCGCCTGACTTCTTCGGGGTATTTATGTGAGGCTTAGAGGGAATGGACGTCTGGTCCTTCTTTCTGGTCGCTGGCTGTGGAGCCTTATGCCGGGGTGGCCATACTGTTTACCACCAGGGATGTGACTGTACATAGGATGACAGAGGTCATAATGGGAAGGTGTCTTATCCTGGAGGTCACCATCCAAGGTAGAAGACTCCGGCTCATAAATATCTATGGCCCACAGACAGTGACAGAAAGGGTCCAGCTATTTAATGAGGTAAAACCATATCTCTTCACAACTGTTCCTGTAATCATGGCCGGGGATTTTAATGTCACTAGGACATCGGGTGACAGGTCCTCAGGTAGAGCGGTGGCCAGGGACTCCAAGGTCCTAAATAACATCATATTGCAGGCTGGTCTGAGTGATGTCTTCACGCAGGGTGGAAGGAAGCCAAAACTGACATATTCTTGTTCTGATAGGAGCAGTAGGATAGATATGGCATTTGTGGGTCCTGAAGAATTTATTAGTGATAGGACTGAGAGAACTGTCCCTTATTCAGAACACATGGCCTTAGCTTTCTGCCTTGGTGTCAGTAAGCGCCCAGATATTAGAAGGGGTCTTTGGAAGCTTAAATCCAGTATCTTGGAGGATGTCTATGTCCAGAAATGTGTTTATTCCTTCATGCAGAGCCAGCTAGAGCGGGTGGACTTCTATGATGATATGGCCGCCTGGTGGGAGGATGTCAAGGATGAGATCAGAACCCTCTTAAAGAGACTGTCCTTTAAAAAGGGGAGGAGTAAGTATGGCCAGTATCTCAAGCTGCGCAAAGAATTGGAGTCACTATATTCGGCGGGTGGGGACCAACAAAGGATAGACCGGCTGAAATCTGAGATAAGGCAGTATCAGTACAGCAGGTATACCTCCCTGGTTCTTGAACGGGATTATGGGTCCTTAGGGTCTCCTAATCCATTTGAGAATTGCCGGGAGCGGGTGGCAAATAAATCTGTCACCGGTCTCACTGACTCACAGGGTGTTTTGCAGGAATCTCGGGAGGGTATCCTGGGGGTGGTGAGATCGTACTATGCTGACTTGTTTCAGAGGAAGGTTTTGGATAGAGACAAGATGACCCAATTCTTGGAGACAACTCCGCTCCCTGATACTAATGATTTGGTCTTTTCTCCTTTGACAGCAGAATTGACGGTGGCGGAGGTCAAAGAGGCCATTGATAAGTTACATCTGAAGAAGGCACCAGGTCCAGATGGGATAACAGCAGAATTCTATAAGACATTCAGAGACCTCTTGGCCCCAATCCTCGTGGATGTTTATACAAATTGTCTAGAAAGTCACCTGATGCCTCCATCCATGAGAGTGTCCTCGCTGATTCTGCTGTCTAAAGGTAAAGAGCCGAGTGACATCAAGAACTGGAGGCCAATTGCCCTCTTGAATGTCGACAGGAAGATTCTGGCAAAGATCCTGTTTTCTAGGTTAGTTTGTCTGTCCCCGGCACTGTTGGCAGGCTGTCAGTATGGCACAGTAAAAGGGCGGAACATCTCTGGGGCAGTGATCTCCATAAGGGAGATGTTTGAGAGATGTAAAGCCCTGAGGTGTGGGAGATATGTTGTGAGTCTTGACCAGGCTAAAGCCTTTGACAGAGTAGATCATGAGTATCTATGGGCCACTTTGTCAAAGTACGGTATTCCGGGACAATTCATCGATTGGCTGAAGACTTTGTATTGTGAGGCCGAGAGCTTTCCTCTGATCAATGGTTGGCAGGGTGACACCTTCAGGGTTGAGGCGGGGGTGAGACAAGGTTGCCCACTGAGTCCGCTGCTGTATGTATTTGCCTTAGACCCATTTCTGAGGTCACTGCAGGAGTGTGGTTTTCAGGGGGTGCCGGTCCCCCACTGCCTGCCCCTGAGTGTTGTTGCCTATGCGGATGATGTGACTGTAGTGATATCTGAGCCTCGTGAGGTGGAGATGTTGTCTGCAGCCATCAGAAGTTACTCGGAGGCCTCAGGGTCTCTGGTCAACCTTGAGAAGAGTCAAGCTCTCTGGATATCAGATACTGATCCAGACATTGATCTTCCCCTATTTGTGAGAGCCTCCACCTATATTAAAATCCTAGGGGTCAAATTCGGGAGGGACGATAACGCCAGACTAAATTGGGAAGAGAAGTTGGAAATCGGAAATGCAAAGGTTCAGCGATGGAAGAACTGGAGGCTGACCTGTAGAGAAAGGGTTAAAATGTTGAAGACTTACCTGGTCCCCGTCTTCTTGTATGTCTCTATAGTTTTTCCTTTGCCAGAATCTTTCTCTGCTCGGCTCTTTAGCCTGTTCTTCCAAATGTTTTGGGGGAACAGGTTGAACCCAATAAAAAGAGGGATCACCTACCTACAGAGGAGAGAGGGTGGGCTGGATATGCTGAATCCAAGAGTGTTCTTTGACTCCATGTTATTAAAAGTTAATTTTGGTTGTCTGGACTCAAATAACAGCTCCCTGTGGGCGAATAGTATCAGGGACTGGATATTGCCTTTTGCAGAGTCTTGGGTGCGAGGCGGCAGTCTCAAGAGGGGGAGATGGACGCGTGACTACCTCCCCCCGTACCTGGAATACGGGCTCAGATGTCTGAAGAGATGGCGCATTGAGAAGTCTTATATAGAAAGCAAGTCCCGTAAGGACCTTTATGTCAGTGTGTGTAGGACATTCTTTTGTTTACAGCCAGCTCTGAAGGACTGCACGACCGCCATCCTACAGGACAGTCTGAGGCTCCTGAATAGTGTGAGGCTACCCATAAAGTTCCATGACATCGCCTGGCTGTCCTTACATGGTAAATTGTTTGTGAAGGGGAATTTCAAATACCTGAGTGTGTCTGATCGCCAGTGTCCCCTGGGGTGTCAGGAGGAGGAGACCATGACACATTTTATATCGGAGTGCTGGGGAGGGCGACATATATGGCAGACGATATCCAGGAAGCTGAAGATCCCGAGACTACAGAACCTAAAATACCCAGAAATCATCTACGGTGTAACATCTAATGTAAGTGACATTGACCGGGAGACCTTATATTTGATCATTACCATCATTAAGTATTATCATTGGCACACCAGGACCCGCCTCTCCATGTATAGTGAACCATTTCATGATAGAAGAGCAGTAGACCTGATCCTGACGGAACTGAGGTGGATAAAGAGTTTGGAGGTCAGGAGGGATAGGCAGAACCTTAAATTATGGAGGAATGTGTATATAGATTAAGTTTTACCTTTATGATGCTTTTGTGTTGTTATTTCTTTTTTTTCACCTTTATAGACAATAGTATATCCCTAAGTTATCATTATTAAGTTTCTTTTGTAAAGAAGAGTATGATGTTTAATACTTGATTATTGTTGTTTTGGTAGTTTTGGTCGGAAGTACTGTAATTTCCCTGTTTTGTTTTTTACTTATAAAAATTGCCTCCTATATACAAGAATATAACTACTATAATACTGCTCCTATATACAAGAATATATCTACTATAATACTGCTCCCATATACAAGAATATAACTACTATAATACTGCTCCTATATACAAGAATATCACTGCTATAATACTGCTCCTATATACAAGAATATAACTACTATAATACTGCTCCTATATACAAGAATATAACTACTATAATACTGTCTCCTATATACAAGAATATAACTACTATAATACTGCTCCTATATACCAGAATATAACTACTATAATACTGCTCCTATACACAAGAATATAACTACTATAATACTGCTCCTATATACAAGAATATAACTACTATAATACTGCTCCTATATACAAGAATATAACTACTATAATACTGCTCCTATATACAAGAATATAACTACTATAATACTGCTCCTATATACAAGAATATAACTACTATAATACTGCCCCTATATACAAGAATATAACTACTATAATACTGCCTCCTATATACAAGAATATAACTACTATAATACTGCTCCTATATACAAGAATATAACTACTATAATACTGCTCCTATATATACAAGAATATAACTACTATAATACTGCTCCTATATACAAGAATATAACTACTATAATACTGCTCCTATATACAAGAATATATCTACTATAATACTGCTCCTATATACAAGAATATAACTACTATAATACTGCCCCTATATACGAGAATATAACTACTATAATACTGCTCCTATATACAAGAATATAACTACTATAATACTGCCCCTATATACAAGAATATAACTACTATAATACTGCTCCTATATATACAAGAATATAACTACTATAATACTGCTCCTATATACAAGAATATAACTACTATAATACTGCTCCTATATACAAGAATATAACTACTATAATACTGCTCCTATATACAAGAATATAACTACTATAATACTGCCCCTATATACAAGAATATAACTACTATAATAATTTAATGGACCTTTTATAGAGATCATGGATCTGGATTAATACGATCTTTTCCTGTTTTGTTTCCTTATTGTGCAGAATAATGAAGATTTTTTTTGCTCTGGATCAGCGCTCAGATCAGTCAGGTTTAGGCTCTCGTTGTATTTGGCAGTGGCTGTGAGGATGACCTGGCACGGGGCTCCCTTCTTGTTTATCTGAACAGATGAAATCTTTCTTAATTTCTAATTATAAAACCTGCCGTTTACCATTGTAACATAATAGAATTTGCGGTAATTAAGCGTAGAGAGGGGGTGGGGGTGGGGGGTTCTTGGACGTCTCCGGATTCTAAATCTAATTCTCTAAACAAGCGAACGGGCCACACAACAAGGGGCGACGAAAAACAAATCTGGGTTATTTTCAGCTACAAAAACAAATAGTAAAAATAAATAAATAAATGAAATAGAAAATAAATAGAAAATAAACAATTAAACTAAATAAATTAATATAATAAATAAAGAATGTACAGAACATTAATTGCTGCTTATTTTCCAGTGTTTCTTCTTAGTCTTTAATAATTGTTGTAGCCCCCAGCTCCATCTATCAGGTTGAGCCCCCGCACTCTCATTATTAGCGCCCTTTTCCCGGTATAATGAATTTTTCAGGCGGTCGGTGCGGAGCGCTCACTACTTCTGTCACCTGATCGGCCATGTGATCGCCAGAATCTGTATCGTTTACACTCCCATTAAAGGAGTACTCCGGAGCGCTGGTACTTAAAAAAAAAGTTTACCTCCTCTGATAGCTCTTTCAAAGACCTTTCCAACGATTCCTCATTTGTCAAATTTGGCCCAGCCATTCTCTTGTAATTGCCACCTGTAGCAGTAAGTAGCCATGTCAGAAAGACTACATTTCCCATGACTCCCTGCGCCAGCTTCCTGTTAGCTGCTGCTCTCTCCCCCTCCTCCCCCCCCCCCCAGGAAATTATAATAAATTATAATAAAGTTCCTTCCCTCCTTCCATCTGCCCACTAGCGCAGTGTTTCCCAACTAGGGTGCCTCCAGCTGTTGCAAAACTACAACTCCCAGCATGCCCGGACAGCCGATGTCACAAGAATGCCTCCCTTCCCTACCATCACCGCTAGCGGGGTTGCGCGCGGTAACGTAGTACTGCGCAGGCGCAGCACTACGCAAATAGCGTAAGGCCAACGTAGGCAGCGATAGGAGCCTAGCGTTAGCCCTGCGCTATTTGCCTAGTACTGCGCATGCGCAGAATAAATTAACTTTGGGGGAGTAGCCGGCTCCGGGCTGGGAGGCCGGCACAGCCCGCAGTGACTCATGGGAGCGATGAGTCAACGGGCTAAGATGGCGGCGGTGCAGAAGAAACAGCGGTCGAGCGTCGTAGATTGAAGAAAAAGGAGCAATGCGGGAGAAGACCAGGAAAAGAGCGATATGGATAAGGCAGTGCTGGGGACTTTGGTTCAAATCCCACTAAGGACAACAATAAATAAAGCGTTATTATTATAATAACATCAGCAGAGAGCACTGTGCACGTGATGTCATCAGAGAGCATTCCAAAAAGAAAATAATTTCCTCTGTAGTATTCAGCAGCTCATAAGTACAGGAAGGATTAAGTTTTTTTAATCAAAGTAATTTACAAATCTGTTTAACATTCTGCCACCAGTTGATTTAAAAGAAAAAAGTCTTTCACTGGAGTACCCCTTTAAGTCTTGTCTGTTACTTCACTCCAGCATATCCTGATAGGCTATGGATCAGCTCACATACCAATTGTCACCCAACTTTCTAAGGATTCTGATTTCTATAAATCCTGTGTGGATTTGATGAGCCAGACAGTAAAAATGGAGAAAGAAAATCACTTCAAAGGGAACAAATTGTCAGGAGATATTCATTATAATATTTATCACAAATTGGACTCATTATTAACCCCTTAAGGACTCAGGATTTTTCAGTTTTTGCACTTTCGTTTTTTCCTCCTTACCTTTCAAAAATCATAACCCTTTCAATTTTCCACCTAAAAATCCATATGATGCTTTTTTTTTGCGTCGCCAATTCTACTTTGCAGTGACATCAGTCATTTTATCCAAAAATTCACGGCGAAACAGGAAAAAAATCATTGTGCGACAAAATCGAAGAAAAAACACCATTTTGTAACTTTTGGGGGCTTCCGTTTCTACGCAGTGCATATTTCTGTAAAAATTACACCTTATCATTATTCTGTAGGTCCATACGGTTATAATGATCCCCTACTTATATAGGTGATTTTGTCGCACTTCTGGAAAAAATCATAACTACATGCAGGAAAATTTATAAGTTTAAAATTGTCATCTTCTGACCCCTATAACTTTTTTATTTTTCCACGTACAGGGCGGTATGAGGACTCATTTTTTGTGCCGTGATCTGAAGTTTTTATCGGCATGATTTTTGTTTTGATCGGACTTTTTGATCGCTTTTTATTCCTTTTTTAATGTTATAAAAAGTTACCAAAAATGCGCTTTTTTTTACTTTGGATTTTTTTTGTGCGTACGCCATTGACCGTGCGGTTTAATTAATTATATATTTTTATAGTTCGGACATTTACGCACGCGGTGATACCACATATGTTTAATTTTATTTTTATTTACACTGTTTTATTTTTTTATGGGAAAAGGGGGGTGATTCAAACTTTTATTAGGGAAGGGGTTAAATGACCTTTATTAACACTTTTTTTTTTACTTTTTTTGCAGTGTTATAGCCCCCATAGGGACACTGATCATTGTTATCCCATAGGGACCTATAACACTGCACACACTGATCTTCTATGCTGATCACTGGCGTGTATTAACACGCCTGTGATCAGTGTTATCGGCGCTTGACTGCTCCTGTCTGGATCTCAGGCACGGAGCAGTCATTCGCCGATCGGACACCGAGGAGGCAGGTAAGGGCCCTCCTGGTGTCCTGTAAGCTGTTCGGGACGCCGCGATTTCACCGCGGCGGTCCTTAACAGCCCGACTGAGCAGCCGGGTCATTTTCACTTTAGAAGCGGCGGTCAGCTTTGACCGCCGCTTCTAAAGGGTTAATACCGCACATCGCCGCGATCGGCGATGTGTGGTATTAGCCGCGGGCCGTTGATGAGCGCCGGGACCGACGCGATATGATGCGGGATCGCGGCGCAATCCCGCTTCATATCACGGGAGCCGGCGCAGGACGTAAATATACGTCCTGCATCGTAAAGGGGTTAAAGGGGTACTCCGGGATTATTTTTATGTGACTATGCTACAGTGGTGGGAAAGTTAGTGTAGTTCCTAATATAGTGTCTGTACCTGTGTTTCATGGTGGTCTCCCAATTCTTATGTGATCTTTGCCCCGATGTTTATTTTTAACAGCTTACAAAATGAGTGTTGTCAAAGGTTTTCCCAGGTTGCAGTGTGGCCCAAGACATTGCATTACTAGTCAGGTGTTGAAAGGAGACTGTCTGTGTTTCAGTGGGTGGAGCGACCGCTGGGTGGGAAAAATATCATTCTGCAGGGAATTGTAGTTTTGGAACAGCTGGAGGCACCCTGGCTAGAAAAAACTGGTCTATGGTTGACAGCGCAGCATGAAAGGAAGCTCAGGTTTGCTTCAATGGGGAGGGGGTGACTGATGTGTGGGAGGGAGAAAAGTGACCTCACACTTACAAACAAGGGATTCTGGGACTTGTAGTTGGAGGGACAGAACTTCAACAGGAAATACCATTTTACAAAAAGAATACCACAGTTATATGGTGGACTCAGAACATAGCCATTTAGCTCCAAGACAAGAACGGATCCTTCCTAAGCATGTCTGGCAGGTAAGTACTTCTTTAAGACATTTGGAAAAACTGCTGTTCCCACTCTGGCCACTAGAGCAGCCACAGCCGGATGATGCTTCCTGTTTAATGCAGCTTAAAGGGGTACTCCACTGGAAAATATATTTTTTTAATCAACTGGTGCCGGAAAGTTAAACAGATGTGTAAATTACTTCTATTAAAGACCCTTTATCCTTCCAGTACTTATCAGCTGTTATATGATCCACAGGAAGTTCTTTTCTTTTTGAATTTCCTTTCTGCTTCTGCTCTGGACAGTTCCTAAAATAGACAGAGGTGTCAGCAGAGAGCACTGTGGTCAGACAGAAAGAAAATTCAAAAAAGAAAAGAACAAAGTTGATTTATCAAAAAAAAAATAATTCCAGTGGAGTACCCCTTTAATGTCAGCTTCGCTGTGTGGACTGGGACAGCATGAGCAGAGCCATCTCATTATATGGTGTATGAGTAGGTGACAGCTCTATTCCACTGCTGGGGCAGGATACACAGGATACACAGTATATATACATAGTAACACTATACATACTGGGAAGGCTCCTTATTCCTAAAACACAGAATAATTATATTATTTCTCATCTATCGACTAAAATGTAATTAATGAGACTAAAATCACAGAAATTCCTTTAATAAGGAATAATCCAGAAAACAGCAGGTATTTTAATGTTCGTGTTGTCTGCAGCGTCCTCTACAGTTCAGATGTGGTATTACGTAAGGCGTTCAGATGAATGGCTCGTCATGTGACGGATGGATCGGTTCCTTATTGTAGGGACATTTGGTTCTGGATCATATAATAGGTCCTAAGGGATGACAAGTTCTTATAGTAACTGATCGTATTCAGAAGAATCTCTGGAGAAAGCGTTAAGTTATGGGCCGGCAGGAGTTGGCGCAATATGGCCGCCTTGTTACGATTTACAGCGGAAAACATCATTGAATCATTAGGAATGACACGGAAAAGTCAGATCTGGCGCGGTCACCGGTGACTCCTCACTATCCCGGTCAGAGTCAGCGCAAGAAGTCAATCCACCGGGAAATTCATCTGGCCTCGTCCTGAGATTCATAGGGAAAAATGGAATAAAGATGGATGGAAATAAGAGGAGTTAATAGATAGATAGATAGATAGATAGATAGATATATATGAGATAGATAGATAGATAGATATGAGATAGATATGAGAAAGATAGATAGATAGATAACATCCAATGATTCCACAGCCCACAGGAGTTTCCCCCCCCCCCCCCAAAAAAAAAAAAAAAAAAGAAGGTGATTTATTCCATTCCCAGTGTTACAAAATAGGTGCTACGTTTCAGCAGCCTCTCTTTAGATAGATAGATAAATAGATAGATATGAGATAGATAGATATGAGATAGATAGATAGATATGGGATAGATATGGGATAGATATGAGATAGATAGATAGATAGATAGATATGAGATAGATAGATAGATAGATAGATAGATATGAGATAGATAGATATGAGATAGATAGATATGAGATAGATAATAGATATATAGATAGATAGATATGGGATAGATATGAGATAGATAATAGATATATAGATAGATAGATAGCTAGATAGATAGATATGAGATAGATAGATATGAGATAGATAGATATGAGATATATAGATAGATAGATAGATAGATAGATAGATTGATATGAGATAGATAGATAGATATGAGATAGATAGATAGATATGAGAGATAGATATGAGATAGATAGATAGATATGATATAGATAGATATATATGAGATAGATAGATAGATAGATAGATATGAGATAGATAGAGATATATGAGATAGATAGATAGATATGAGATAGATAGATATACAGCAACAGAAGAATACAGCAGCACAAGGATATAGGTGAAACATGAACATGCAGATAAAACATGGAGACTATACAGCTATGGTATAATAGATGCAAATGTGAAACTATGAAATAGTGAGGCACTTAGCTCGCAAATTTGTCTACGCCGGCGGTCAAATAGCTTGGACCGTCCCACCGCGATAAGGTGGCCTCATTGGGACGGACCCTACACTGTGAATATGCCTCTGTGTGAACAGTTCAGTAAGCATGGCAGGATCTGGAACATCCAAGACACCTTATATACACCTGATAGAGGGGGGTGGGGTGCAAGGCCAACATGGAGGTAGCCACTCCAACAACCAGGAAACAATGCAGACACTGTAGTGGGACACTGCATGGATACAAAAAGTTCTATTCAATGCTTCCTATAAAGCGGCCGCTATATAGAGGAAGCAGCGCCATTGGCTTGTACTAAAAATAAATGTTTATGGAGACAAATAAAGGTCTACAGTAAGTTCTTATATGGGGACGGGTCTCTATTTAGGATCCTCATCCCTCGTTCAGAGTAGAGAAAGGTTATATAGAGCGTGTCTGGGAGGACCCGTCCTGTATTATACAGCTTAGGGTAATGCCTCATTTCACCTGTGGAGGCACCGCAGGGACTATGGACACTAGAATGAACCAGAGATCACCCCCTTCACATGACCTATGTTAAGGGGCGATCTGGCTCTATGACAGCTGACCTGGCTCCACAACAAGTGACATTGCTCTATGACAGGTCACCTGGCCCTATGATGGGTGACCTGGCTTTATGACGGGTGACCTGCCTCTATGACAAGTGAACTGACTCTATGGCAGGTAACCTGGCTCTATGATGGGTGACTTGGCTCTATGACAGGTGACCTGGCTCTATGATGGGTGACATGGCTCTATTACAGGTGACCTGGCTCTATGACAGGTGACCTGGCTCTATGATAGGTGACCTGGCTCTATGATAGGTGACCTGGCTCTATGGCGAGTAACCTGGCTCTATAATGGGTGACCTGGCTCTATGATAGGTGACCTTGCTCTATGACAGGTGACCTGGCTCTATGACGGGTGACCTGATTCTATGACAGGTGACTTGGCTCTATGATGGGTGACATGGCTCTATGACAGGTGACCTGGCTCTATGATAGGTGACCTGGCTCTATGATAGGTGACCTGGCTCTATGATAGGTGACCTGGCTCTATGACAGGCGACCTGGCTCCACGACAAGTGACATTACTCTATGACAGGTGACATTGCTCTATGACAGGTCACCTGGCCCTATGATGGGTGACCTGGCTCTATGACAGGTGACCTGCCTCTATGGCGGGTAACCTGGCTCTATGACGGGTGACCAGGCTCTATGATGGGTGACTTGGCTCTATGAAAGGTGACCTTGCTCTATGACAGGTGACCTGGCTCTTTGACGGGTGACCTGATTCTATGACAGGTGACTTGGCTCTATGATGGGTGACCTGGCTCTATGATAGGTGACCTGGCTCTATGATAGGTGACCTGGCTCTATGACGAGTAACCTGGCTCTATAATGGGTGATCTGGCTCTATGCCAGGTGACCTGGCTCTATGATAGGTGACCTTGCTCTATGACAGGTGACCTGGATCTATGATGGGTGTCCTGGCTCTATGATAGAAAAGAGAAAAAGAAAAAGAAGGAGGGCAGCGCCTCATATGATCCTGCGACTGTACAGGGAACGGGTGAGCAGCTGTCTTGGAGACTCTCACCTGATTGGTGCAGGAAATGGTCACGTAACCCCTGGCAACGGGGTGGTCTTTAGGAATGTCAGGCCGATGGAGCTTAACCGGAGGCTCTGGCAGGAGGTCCGCTGACACAATATGCAGAGAAGCAAGAAAAACGGAGACTCCAAGCAAGGGCGCTATTCCATATAGCATATAGGGGATGGGTTTCAATTGAAATGATAAATAATGAATAAAAGTTTTTTTTTTTTTTTTTTAAGTAAAAAAATAAATAAATAAATAAAATGATGGCTCAATTGGTTAAGCAGAACTAATACTTTATTGGTAAAAGTAGTCTGCATGTACAACCATAGGCAAGACGCGTTTCGGGTAGAGTATTACCCTTTCTCAATTGCAGGTGTATAAAATAACATGGAGACGGCTTCTATTTATATTCAAAAAGACCAAAAGATTCAAAAGAGTAAAAGGGGAGGGGCAATAAGCCCCACATGGTACAGGCATAGATAAGAACAAAAAAACACTAAGCATAAATACATAGTAGTTTACAATAGGAGTAAATACACGAGAGGAAAGCTACAAATACACATGATTTCAAATAAGGTTATATAAAAAAAGTGCGCAATTATATAACGGAACCCGGATGTAGATAAACCGGGGTCATGCATACAATAGGTAAAAAAGCTTTTTTAAAAACAAAATACAAAACATGTTGTTATCTGGCAATTAACTAAAAAGAAATGCTAATTCCTATATATATATATATATATATATATATATATATATATATATATATATATATATATATACAGCAACAGAAGAATGCAGCAGCACACTGCCAGCACAAGGATATAGGTGAAACATGAACATGCAGATAAAACATGGAGACTATACAGCTATGGTGTAATAGATGCAAATGTGAAACTATGAAATAGTGAGGCACTTAGCTCGCAAATTTGTCTCCGCCGGCGGTCAAATAGCTTGGACCGTCCCACCGCGATAAGGTGGCCTCATTGGGACGGACCCTACACTGTGAATATGCCTCTGTGTGAACAGTTCAGTAAGCATGGCGGGATCTGGAACATCCAAGACACCTTATATACACCTGATAGAGGTGGGTGGGGTGCAAGGCCAACATGGAGGTAGCCACTCCCCCGTATGTGCAATACAGACAAAGAATAAGTCAGCCAGCACTTTAGTTGATACCAAACTATTATATGGACCTGGCCTGCAGGTTCACGCTACTAGATATATATATATATATATATATATATATATATATATATATATATATATATATAATTCCTTGTATAATAGTTGGAGTTTAATGAAATAAGTGAGTGGTAGAAAACACTAGAATGTCGCGGCCGCTATATTTTGTGAATGAACCGGCCCGGGAGTAGCACTGGAGCGTCAGGGGGATGATTACTATGACGCAGCGGTCAGTGTTTTATCAATGAAACATAAGAACATCATGTGGTCAGCGGGAGGGCGTAAAGAGAAAACACCCATCGCAACGCTTTGTTAGTAATTGTACGTAACACCGGAACTAAGCGGATTAAAAAGGCCAAGAATGGAGAAGGGTTGAAGAACGTTACATTGATAAAGGTAAGTGGCCTGTATTAAGTGCTAAGAGAACGAATAGCTGTATGAATGCCAAAATAATTAGCATATAGAAATCCCACCATGCTTTGCAGTAAGTAGTTTACAGAGCTAGATGGGTCAGAGCCGATTATAACATGAAAAGTGTATTATATATATATATATATATATATATATATATATATATATGCTGCAGTGTAACAGTAGGATATAGATGACACCTGACAGAATACAGGAAAAAGAGGTATTGCTACATATTATTCAGCAAACAGCAAAAGTTTAACCCCAAAACCCTTAATAACTGATACAGAGTATCAAATACAATAATGGCAAAGATGGACATATATAATTATATACAAAATTATTATAAATTATTACAAATAAAAGTTGACCAAGGGCACGTTCTGTAATTCTATAAATATGAGTGTAACCCGGAAATGTTATTACCTGATGATACAGATAAGGGACAGATAATATTGTTGTTACCTATTAAGATTTATAGGAACAGTGGATGTTGATTATAAAAAAGGAGAAATAAATTCTGCTGTTCCAATATTATATGTTTTCTATATATTCGCTTAGACCTGCCGGTGCCAACGTTTTCAACCGGTAAATCCAATCATGTTCTCTCTTTTTAAGGGAACTAAAACGTAGATTTGTATCTTTAGTTATATGTCCAATCGGATATTATTTACAGGCACTGAAATCGCATTTGTGTATTTGGGGAGCGATCCTTGATACACTGTGTAGTGTGTAACCATTGGTCACGTTGGCACGGTGTTTATTAATTCTGCATCTAAACGGTTGGATAGTGCGGACCACATATTGGAGGCCTCAGAGACCTTCCATAAGATAGATGACGTAACTGGTGCTGCAATTCATGACGGATTTCATCTGAAATATCTCTCCTGTGGTCTTGGATATAAAATGATGGCAACATTTACAGGTGGTCGTGTTGCATGTAAAAGACCCTAAAGAGACAGACAAAAAGGAATGTGGATTAATATTATGTTTGGCTATTTGTTTCCATTTACTGGGGGCTATCATATTTTTGAGAGATTTAGATTTGTGGAAAGTGATTTGGACGGAATAACCTCTCAGATAGGGGTCTAATAATAAAGTGTTCCAGTGCTTCGATAATATTTCTCTGATTTTTTTTATGATCAGAGCTTAAATTTGTAATAAAATTGCTTCTAAAATTATCATTAACATTTTTTGAGTGTGATAAAATCATTTCCTTTTTTGGCAATAGGCAGGTTTGCTGGTCCAGTGCAGCTGCTTTTTGTCTAGCACTCAAAATTAACCATTTAGGATAGCGTTTTTTCTGTAATCTTGATACCAGCGTTTTACTCTGATCCTCAAAGGTTTCTTTTTTAGTGCAATTACATTGTATTCTTTTAAATTGGCCAAAAGGGATATTCAGAAACCATTTTTCATAGTGCGCACTTTTAAAATCTAGATAACTATTGCTATCAACAGGTTTAAAAAAGGTTTGTGTTTCTAATGCATTATCTTGTGTGACACCACATCTAGGAATTCTGCATCATTTAGGAATAAATTGCTTGTAAATTCCATGTGTTTGTATTAATATCTTTAACAAATGTGTCTAGTTCAACTTTTGTGCCTCCCCATATAATAAAAATATCATCAATATATCTATCGTATGATGTACGTTTTTTAAAAAGCGGATGTAAATAAATAATTGATTTTTCATAAAAACCCATAAAAAGATTAGCTAGGCTTGGTGCAAATCGTGAGCCCATCGCGGTACCACATAAAGATGCGGCCATTAAATTCAAAATAATTATGATTCTAAATGAATCGGATGCCTTCCAAAATAAATTTCATTTGGGTCTGAGGCATAGAGGTGTCGAGTTCCAAGAAATGTGATACTGCAGCAATCCCTAGGTCATGTTCAATAATGGGGTATAATGATGTCACATCCAGGGTTAGAAAAAAATAATCAGGTTGCCATGGGATGGTGAGTATAGTTTTAATGAAATGTGAAGTGTCTCTGGTATACGATGGTAATGAAATAACGTAGCGCTGAAAAATAATATCAAAGTATTCAGACAGATTGGAAGTAAGGGAATTGATGCCTGAAATAATAGGGCGGCCAGGAGGATGTTCAGTGTTCTTGTGATAGAGGAGAGGTGTGTTAGGTTCGGTTATGATAAGCTATTGTAGTTCTTTTTTATTTCAGACTCCCCTCCTGAAGCCATCTTGTAATAATTATTTAGTGCTGTGGTGTATTTGACTGTGGGGTTGAAGTCTAAAGGAATATAGTATTTTTTATCCGATAGGAGGCGGTTGGCCTCCAAAATACAGTCCTCTCTGTCTAGGAGGACAATGCCCCCTCCCTTATCGGCTGCTTTGATGATTAGATTATTATCATTGGATAGCGTTTTAATAGCTGTTTTTTGGGGGGAGGGTGAGATTGTGCGGATATTTAATTTTAGCAGAGCATACATTTTCTAGATCAGACATGACAGCAGCAGAAAATGTGTCAATGAAGCTCCCTTTGTGATGAGTTGGATAGAAGATCGATTTGGGGTTTAAATTTGAAGGGATAGGAGGTGGATCCAACAAAACAGAACAGTCTTTATTAATGGTAATAACGTTTAGCGCTTTAGGTCCTTTATTGAGGTTGGTGGGCAAATTAAAGTGCCGTTGTAGTTTACGGATAAAGGAATTCATATCCATAAATAGGTCAAAGCTATTCGACCTACTGGTGGGGCAAAATGTGAGTCCTTTTTCAAGAACATTAATTGCAACATCAGTAAGGGGGAGCTTAGATACATTGAATATTTAGATTTTATTGAGGTTGTCTAGTGAGGAGTTGGTGATCTTCTTTATTTTTTTTATTTTTTATTAATCCACGTTCCTTTTTGTCTGTCTCTTTAGGGTCTTTTACATGCAACACGACCACCTGTAAATGTTGCCATCATTTTATATCCAAGACCACAGGAGAGATACTTCAAATGAAATCCATCATGAATTGCAGCACCAGTTACGTCATCTATCTTATGGAAGGTCTCTGAGGCCTCCAATATGTCGTCCGCACTATCCAACCATTTAGATGCAGAATTAATAAACAACGCCAACGTGACCAATGGTTACACACTACACAGTGTATCAAGGATCGCTCCCCAACTACACAAATGCGATTTCAGTGCCTGTAAATAATATCCGATTGGACATATAACTAAAGATACAAATCTACGTTTTAGTTCCCTTAAAAAGAGAGAACATGATTGGATTTACCGGTTGAAAACGTTGGCACCGGCAGGTCTAAGCGAATATATAGAAAACATATAATATTGGAACAGCAGAATTTATTTCTCCTTTTTTATAATCAACATCCACTGTTCCTATATATCTTAATAGGTAACAACAATATTATCTGTCCCTTATCTGTATCATCAGGTAATAACATTTCTGGGTTACACTCATATTTATAGAATTACAGAACGTGCCCTTGTTCACCTTTTATTTGTAATAATTTATAATAATTTTGTATATAATTATATATGTCCATCTTTGCCATTATTGTATTTGATACTCTGTATCAGTTATTAAGGGTTTTGGGGTTATACTTTTGCTGTTTGCTGAATAATTTGTAGCAATACCTCTTTTTCCTGTATTCTGGCAGGTGTCATCTATATCCTACTGTTACACTGCAGCATATATATATATATATATATATATATATATATAATACACTTTTCATGTTATAATCGGCCCTGACCCATCTAGCTCTGTAGACTACTTACTGCAAAGCATGGTGGGATTTCTATATGCTAATTATTTTGGCATTCATACAGCTATTCGTTCTCTTAGCACTTAATACAGGCCACTTACCTTTATCAATGTAACGTTCTTCAACCCTTCTCCATTCTTGGCCTTTTTAATCCGCTTAGTTCCGGTGTTACGCTACAATTACTAACAAAGCGTTGCGATGGGTGTTTTCTCTTTACGCCCTCCCGCTGACCACATGATGTTCTTATGTTTCATTGATAAAACACTGACCGCTGCGTCATAGTAATCATCCTCCTGACGCTCCAGTGCTACTCCCGGGCCGGTTCATTCACAAAATATAGCGGCCGCGACATTCTAGTGTTTTCTACCACTCACTTATTTCATTAAACTCCAACTATTATACAAGGAATTATATATATATAGGAATTAGCGCTTCTTTTTAGTTAATTGCCAGATAACAACATGTTTTGTATTTTGTTTTTAAAAACGACTTTTTATCTATTGTATGCATGACCCCGGTTTATCTACATCCAGGTTCCGTTATATAATTGCGCACTTTTATTTATATAACCTTATTTGTAATCATGTGTATTTGTAGCTTTCCTCTCGTGTATTTACTCCTATTGTAAACTACTATGTATTTATGCTTAGTGTTTTTTTAAATTGTTCTCATCTATGCCTGTACCATGTTGGGCTTATTGCCCCTCCCCTTTTTCTCTTTGTGGTTGGCGGTCTTTTTGAATATAAATAGATAAATACTCTACCCGAAACACGTCTTTCCTATGGTTGTACATGCAGACTACTTTTATCAATAAAGTATTAGTTCTGCTTAACCAATTGAGCCATCATTTAAATTTTTTTTTAAACATAAAAAAAAAAAAACTTTTATTCATTATTTATCATTTCAATTGAAACCCATCCACTATATGCTATATGGAATAGCGCCCTTGCTTGGAGTCCTTTTTTTCTTGCTTCTCTGCTGGCTCTATGATGAGTGACTTGGCTCTATGACAGGTGACCTTGCTATATGACAGGTGACCTGGCTCTATGATGGTTGACATGGCTCTATGACAGGTGACCTGGCTCTATGACAGGCGACCTGGCTCTATGATGGTTGGCATGGCTCTATGACAGGTGACCTGGCTCTATGACAGGTGACCTGGCTCTATGATGGGTGACTTGGCTCTATGACAGGTGACCTGGCTCTATGATGGTTGACATGGCTCTATGATGGTTGGCATGGCTCTATGACAGGTGACCTTGCTCTATGATGAGTGACTTGGCTCTATGACAGGTGACCTTGCTCTATGACAGGTGATCTGGCTCTATGATGATTGACATGGCTCTATGACAGGTGACCTGGCTCTATGATGGGTGACCTTGCTCTATGACAGGTGACCTGGCTCTATAATGGTTGACATGGCTCTATGACAGGTGACCTGACTCTATGATGGTTGACATGGCTGTATGACAGGTGACCTGGCTCTATGATGGGTGACATGGCTCTATGACAGGTGACCTGACTCTATGATGGTTGACATGGCTGTATGACAGGTGACCTGGCTCTATGATGGCTGACATGGCTCTATGACAGGTGACCTGGCTCTATGATGGGTGACATGGCTCTATGACAGGTGACCTGGCTCTATGATGGCTGACATGGCTCTATGACAGGTGACCTGGCTCTATGATGGGTGACCAGGCTTTATGACAGGTGACCTGGCTCTATGATGGGTGACCAGGCTTTATGACAGGTGACCTGCCTCCTGGTCTATAAGAGGAATTCTTCTAGAAGAAAATTGTGGGAGGTTTACTGATGTGTTTATCTCTCAGGGGATTATCCAGACTGGTTTCTATTGTAGCAAACCCTCAGCTTGAGTATTATTTCTCCGTTTTCATCCTCTGGAGAATGTTTCTATTCACTGACTGTAAGCAGAGATCTTAAAAATTGTGAAGACGGGAAACACAAAACCTAGAAATTCCTTAAGGGTTTGGAGAAGACTTTGTTTACTGAAACGCTGACAAATAAATGAAGCTATGAAGGTTACGCCATTGGCGAATCACCCAGTAAATCCCGCCGCGGGCGCCGAGCGCAAAGGTAATGGAATGCGATTATTCTGAGAAATGGCGTTTAATACGTAGAATCCCCCAAGAGAGGGTGAAAGGGGCCGCGTGCTGCAGACAATAAGGGCCCGCGAAGATTTACTGACTCCAGGTTGTCCAACTACTAGGAACCCAAGAGATTACATAACTTTATATTAAAATGTTCTAACCAAATAAGAAAAAAGAGAAACCCTCCAAATAACACGCCAAATAGATAAAATGGTAACAGACTGCACAAAATAAGACAAGACCCATGGGTAACCCAAAGGTAAAGGGCCTCGGTGGGGTCTGGGCAAAATGTATAAGGAGCATATAAACCAAGTACTATGCTATTGTCCCAACGTGTTTCCCCCAAAGGATGCCACATTCATCAGGGGACTGGAACCATTATAGACCACACAGAAAAAAACCGATAAATATGGCACAAATCATAGCCTGATATTAATGTTTACCTTTATTAGGATGTGTGACATGTCTGTTTGTTTCTGACTGGGTTATCCAAGTTCCTGTCCCCTGATGAACCCGGCATTGTCCAGGAAAATGTGCTGGGACAATAGTATAGTTCTTGGCTTATATGATCTCACTTGTACCTCATATTGAGTTTAATGGCAAGGACTCCACAGGAGTATGAGACTTTGGGTTGCTCTGAGTTTGTTGCTGTGTGGGTTATCCCAGTTCCAGTCCCCTGATGAACCTGACATCCTTTGTGGAAAACATGTTGGGATAACAGCATAGTACTTGGTTTTTATCAGTGGTCTCAAACTGTGGCCCTCCAGATGTTTACAAAACTTCAACGCCCAGCATGCGTGGACAGCCGTTGGCTGTCCGGGCATGCTGGGAGTTGAAGTTTTGCAACATCTGGAGGGCCACAGTTTGAGATCACCGTTCTATATAATCTTACATGTACCTTGTATCATTGGCTCAGACCCCACAGGGGCCCTTAGACATAGGTTACCTGCGCTGCAGCAGCTCCGGCAGTCGGTGGGAGAAGATGTCACAGCCCATTCTTGTTTATCCCAAATATGTTCAAGGGGGTCACAGTGTGGAGAACCCATTGTCCTGCTGAAAGATGGCGCTGTGGTCGGGGAGAGGTCCTGAATATGCCCGAGGGTCCTGGAGCATGCTAGGTAAATACTCCCAGGACCATGATACCTCCTTGACCCCCAGCACTGCAGCCACCGGATACGGCTTCATATTGTTTATGTCAGATGTGTACCCGCTCATGTGTATGGGACCTGCTGCCATGTGTACGGACCTGCTTCCATGTGTACAGGACCTGCTGCCATGTGTATGGGACCTGCTGTCATGTGTACAGGACCTGCTGTCATGTGTATGGGACCTGCTGCCATGTGTATGGGACCTGCTGCCATGTGTATGGGACCTGCTGCCATGTGTATGGGACTTGCTGTCATGTGTATGGGACCTGCTGCCATGTGTATGGGACCTGCTGCCATGTGTATGGGACTTGCTGTCATGTGTATGGGACCTGCTGCCATGTGTATGGGACCTGCTGTCATGTGTATGGGACCTGCTGCCATGTGTATGGGACCTGCTGCCATGTGTATGGGACCTGCTGCCATGTGTATGGGACTTGCTGTCATGTGTACGAGACCTGCTGCCATGTGTACGGGACCTGCTGCCATCTGTACGGGACCTGCTGCCATGTGTATGGGACTTGCTGTCATGTGTACGGGACCTGCTGCCATGTGTACGGGACCTGCTGCCATGTGTATGGGACCTGCTGCCATGTGTACGGGACCTGCTGCCATGTGTATGGGACCTGCTGCCATGTGTATTGGACCTGCTGCCATGCGTATGGGACCTGCTGTCCATGTGTAATGGACCTGCTGCCCTGTATATGGGACCTGCTGCCATGTGTATGCGACCTGCTGCCATGTATATGGGACCTGCTGTCATGTGTATGGGACCTGCTGCCATGTGTACGGGACCTGCTGTCATTTGTACGGGACCTGATATCATGTGTATGGGAAGTGCCGCTATGTGCAGAGGACCTGCTATCATGTGTACAAGACCTGCTGTCATGTGTACGGGACCAGCTGCCATGTGTATAGGACCTGCTGCCATGTGTATGGGACTTGCTGTCATGTGTACGGGACCTGCTGCCATGTGTACGGGACCTGCTGCCATGTGTACGAGACCTGCTGCCATGTGTATGGGACCTGCTGCTATGTGTATGGGACCTGCTGCCATGTGTATGGGACTTGCTGTCATGTGTACGGGACCTGCTGCCATGTGTATGGGACCTGCTGCCATCTGTACGGGACCTGCTGCCATGTGTAGGGGACTTGCTGTCATGTGTACGGGACCTGCTGCCATGTGTACGGGACCTGCTGCCATGTGTATGGGACCTGCTGCCATGTGTACGGGACCTGCTGCCATGTGTATGGGACCTGCTGCCATGTGTATTGGACCTGCTGCCATGTGTATGGGACCTGCTGTCCATGTGTAATGGACCTGCTGCCATGTATATGGGACCTGCTGCCATGTGTATGCGACCTGCTGCCATGTATATGGGACCTGCTGTCATGTGTATGGGACCTGCTGCCATGTGTACGGGACCTGCTGTCATTTGTACGGGACCTGCTGCCATGTGTACCGGTCCTGCTGCCATGTGTACGGGACCTGCTGCCATGTGTATGGGACCTGCTGCCATGTATATGGGACCTGCTGTCATGTGTATGGGACCTGCTGCCATGTGTACAGGGCCTGCTGTCATGTGTACGGGACCTGCTGCCATGTGTATGGGACCTGTTGCCATGTGTATGGGACCTGCTGCCATGTGTACGGGACCTGCTGTCATGTGTACGGGACCTGCTGCCATGTGTACGGGACCTGCTGCCATGTGTACGGGACCTGCTGCCATGTGTACGGGACCTGCTGCCATCTGTATGGGACCTGCTGCCATGTGTATGGGACCTGCTGCCATGTGTATTGGACCTGCTGCCATGTGTATGGGACCTGCTGCCCATGTGTATGGGACCTGCTGCCATGTATATGGGACCTGCTGCCATGTATATGGGACCTGCTGCCATGTGTATGGGACCTGCTGCCATGTATATGGGACCTGCTGTCATGTGTACGGGACCTGCTGCCATGTGTATTGGACCTGCTGCCATGTGTATTAGACCTGCTATCGTGTCTATGGGACCTGCTGCCATGTGTACGGGACCTGCTGCCATGTGTATGGGACCTGCTGCCATGTGTATGGGACCTGCTGTCATGTGTACGGGACCTGCTGCCATGTGTACAGGACCTGCTGCCATGTGTATGGGACCTGCGGCCATGTGTACGGGACCTGCTGTCATGTGTACGGGACCTGCTATCATGTGTATGGGACCTGCCGCCATGTTTAGCACCTTAAGGACGCAGGGTTTTTCAGTTTTTGCACTTTCGTTTTTTCCTCCTTACCTTTTAAAAATCATAACCCTTTCAATTTTCCACCAAAAAATCCATATTATGGCTTATTTTTTGCGTCACCAATTTTACTTTGCAGTGACATTAGTCATTATACCCAAAAATTCACGGCGAAACGGAAAAAAAAATCATTGTGCGACAAAATTGAAGAAAAAACACCATTTTGTAACTTTTGGGGGCTTCCGTTTCTACGCAGTGCATATTTCGGTAATATTGACATGTTATCATGATTCTGTAGGTCCATACGGTTAAAATGATCCCCTACTTATATAGGTGATTTTGTCGCACTTCTGGAAAAAATCATAACTACATGCAGAAAAATTTATACCTTTAAAAATGTCATCTTCTGACCCCTATAACTTTTTTATTTTTCCACGTACAGGGCGGTATGAGGACTGATTTTTTGCGCCGTGATCTGAAGTTTTTATCGGTATGATTTTTGTTTTGATCAGACTATTTGATCACTTTTTATTCATTTTTTAATGGTATAAAAAGTGACCAAAAACACGCTTTTTTTGAATTTTTTTGCGCGTACGCCATTGACCGAGCGGTTTAATTAACGATATATTTTTATAGTTCACACATTTACGCATGCGGCGATACCACATATGTTTATTTTTATTTACACTGTTTTATTTTTTTTATGGGAAAAGGGGGGTGATTCAAACTTTTATTAGGGAAGGGGTTAAATGACCTTTATTAACACTTTTTACTTTTCTTTTGCAATGTTATAGCTCCCATAGGGACCTATAACACTGCACACACTGATCATTGTTATCCCATAGGGACCTATAACACTGCACACACTGATCATTGTTATCCCATAGGGACCTATAACACTGCACACACTGATCATTGTTATCCCATAGGGACCTATAACACTGCACACACTGATCATTGTTATCCCATAGGGACCTATAACACTGCACACACTGATCATTGTTATCCCATAGGGACCTATAACACTGCACACACTGATCTCTCATGCTGATCACTGGTGTGTATTAACACGCCTGTGATCAGTAGTGTTGAGCGGCATAGGCCATATTCGAATTCACGATATTTCGCGAATATATGGACGAATATTCGTCATATATTCGCTAAATTTGTATATTCGTAATATTCGCATCTTATGTTCGCATATGCGAAAATTAGCAAATGCGAAAATTTGCATATGCAAAAATGTGTACACCAGTCTCACACAGTAGTATTAGAGCCTTCTTTACACCACACAAGCTGGAAGCAGAGAGGGGTGATCACTGTGATGTGTACTGTGAAAAAAAGATACGAATATTCATAATTGCAAATATATAGTGCTATATTCGCGAATATTCGCAAATTCGCAAATATGCGATATTCGCAAATAAAATTTGCATTGCGAATATTCGCGAGCAACACTAGTGATCAGTGTTATTGGCGCTTGACTGCTCCTGCCTGGATCTCAGGCACGGAGCAGTCATTCGTCGATCGGACACCGAGAAGGCAGGTAAGGGCCCTCCCTGTGTCCTGTAAGCTGTTCGGGACACTGCGATTTCACAGCCGGGTTACTTTCACTTTCACTTCAGATGCGGCGGTCAGCTTTGATCGCTGCATCTGAAGGGTTAATACAGGGCATCGCCGCGATCTGTGATGTCCTGTATTAGCCGCAGGTCCTGGCCGTTGATAGCCACCGGGACCGACCAGATATGATGCGGGGACACCCCGTGACCCCGCGGCATATTTTGCGGGAGCCAGCGGAGAACGTAAATAGACGTCCTTCGTCGTTAGGGGACCTGCTGCCATGTGTAGGGGACCTGCTGCCATGTGGATGGGACCTGCTGTCATGTGTACTGGGGCCTGCTGCTTTGTGTATGGGAGACGCACCGATGACGTCCTTCAGGCTGGCGGCCATCTTGTGGATGCCTCATATAAAAGAAGCCATGCGGCCAGACCTCTACAGTCCGGAGATGACAGCGAGGTGTGCGGAGATGGCGGAGCCCACCGAGACATGTGAGAAGAGTCCTAAGATGGCGCCGAGTTAGCAGAAAGTTGTCGCAGCGCAACTCTTCCAAGAACTTGCTGACCGCTTGCAGCAGTTGTCCTTTGGGGCCGAGGAGGCCTGCAACCTGCCTCCGCTACCAGAGGATGATGAGTGGCCAGCTACCCCAAAAGGGGCATCACCAGGGACATCAGCGACGGCATCACCGGTGAGACTGTCCCCTCACCACAGGACATGGGGATCCTGGGCCGAGATTCCTACAGAAGAATCTCATGTGAGTACACCGGCTGAAGCTGCCTTTTCTTCTTCCTCAAGCCCAGAGAGAGAGGTTCCCTTATCCCAAGTAGCTCCAGCCAGCGCACGCCTGCGGTCATCCCCTCTCCCGAAATGGGTGTTTGGCGATGAGCCTGCGCTTATACAGTATATGCGGGACCATGTCCTTCCCCAGCCCGAGAAGTCCCATCCACCAGTCCCTACAGCTGAGACCGAAAGGACCCACAGGGAGGCCGAAATCGCGGCATCATTGAGACGTTGAAGGCCCAGCATAGGGAGAGATATGGGCCTAAACACCTCCCTTATGAAGTCCAGGCAGAGCAGCAGAGGGACACTAAAAATTTGGAAGCTATGTACATTAGGATGCTGGACTATCCTCAAGAGGGTGAGCCACCCTTAGAGCGCCGACGCGCCACAGTGATCAAATTCAACCGAGCAAAAGGCTTTGGTACCCTCCAGGACTGCCGGCACAGAGGGACCATATTGGTCAACAGAAGGGCAGTTCAGCAGGACTACCTGCCCAAAAGATACCACTCCCTGGAGCAAGGGGAGATTGTGGAGTACACCCCAGTCAAGAGTCTGCGGGGTGAATGGGCTGCAGCCGTGACTAGGCCCAAAAACCCAACACAGATTCCATTCACGTATTTTCCATCTGATGATTGGGACGCAGGTCCCCACGGGATTCGGCCCATGAGGTTGCCAGAGACAGCCTGTGAAGAGGAAGTGTAGAAGATGTCCATCATGGATCCCAAGCACATGTCAAGGTCCAGGTCATTATCTGTAACAGAGAATGTGTCCAGGCCCACTCCCCCTGAGGAGGTGAGGCCTGATCAACAGGCACCAACATATGTGCCTAGGACTACTCCAGAGTCGGAGGTGTGGCCTAATCATCAGGCACCAACTGATGTGCCGCGGCCTACTCCACCCAAGGAGGCGAGGCCGAATCAACCGGCACCAACTGTAGTTCCAGTGGCCTCAGCTGCTGCCATTAATGTTGTTGTGAGCGCGAACCCATCAGTGGCACAGTCCCTGCTCACAAATGTTTCTTAGGACCCTACCGTAAATCCCATGAGGAAATCCCAACCTCGTGCTCCTCACAAAATGTCACAAAGTAGGAAGCACACTGATAGGCGAGGTTGGGAGGCAAGAAGATCTAACTTCTAAAGTCATAATTTTGCTTGCCATTAACCATGTGGTACACTAGTACCTATATTTTGTTGCAGATTTTCCAGTTTTGTAACCAGTTCCAAGATGAAGTGCCTGGCAGGACTATGCCAAGAAGTTCATTTATTAAGCAATGTAATCACCATAAGTTTGTGCCTGGCCCCTGGCCAAGATACTCCTTGCCTGAGGAGATCCTAGTAAGTTTGTACCTGGCACCCGGTTTAGCCGTGCTTTATTCAGGACTCCTAATGTAAGTGGACTATTGAGCCTTGCATGACCGTTTATGTAAATAATATATTTGTGATCGGGGCTACACATTCGTGCTCGTGATAACAATGATATATACTTACCTGTTAGATAACACATTTACACTTAACATATTGGTCTGAATTGTGCCCAATGACCGCGACGGAGGCCACGTCTTTAGAGGGCATGCCCTGTAATAGATGAAATGAAGTAATGAAAAAGAGGGAGGGTTGGGAGGGGTCCGTAAACATCATGAACGCCCCACCGATAGGAGGCATGGGCGTTTTATACCCCTGCCCCCGCCCACAACCCCTTATGTGCCACCTTGACGTGTAGGGGGGTTGAGATGCTACCGCCCCTCTCACAAATACAGCCTAATTAGGCTTTACACTTGTGATTGGGGCTACACATTCGTGCTCGTGATAACAATGATATATACTTACCTGTTATATAACACATTTAAACTTAACATATTGGTCTAAATTGTGCCCAATGACTGCGATGGTGGCCACGCCTTTAGAGGGCAAAAAGTCAATCTCGTAGGGAATTAAATGTTGCAATCATGAATTGATGCCCCTACCTTAGCACAAACCCAAGATATAGCTCTGACATTAAGACAGAAATGAGGTGAAGCGAATTAGGTGATGCCTGGAAACTGAAGAGTTGAGGTAGTCATGCCCACTCTTAACCGAAACCAGAGTTGGCACTTGAGCAGGGTCAGGCTAAACCCAAGCCGATATCTGCTTGTAGCATGCAGCCTAATATCAGTGCGAGAGTGAAACACTATGACCTGTCAGGCCTAATGAATCCCATCATGTTCCTGCCAATAAGTGGCAAAATAGAAACTGTTAGCTAGATAGGCACAACCATCACCACCCGACTGATCTTGGCGGAAACAGCCTTATTGCCTGTAGATAAACAGTATCCGAACACCTTTCCTGAAAAATAAGCCAAATCCAATGCCCCATTCCTAACTCCACTAGCCTCATGAGTGGTGTCCCACTGCGAGTGACCCAATCTTTTGTTGCCATCATGTCTGTAATTTGCCTACCCACTGTACCTGCAGACACTACTGCTCCATGCCTGAGCCATCGTGCCCTCAAGCTGGACCAATGTGCATATGATAATGCCGATGAAGCAGGCGCTACTAGGGCCATCGACCGTGTGATGGACTCTAGCTGGAAACATGTCCGTGACAACCTGCGTGGTATATCCCCCGGCAGATGTGTTGTCATAAATGGTGACCCCATGTATGTGACGAGTTGCTCTTGCTCTGAAAAGTATCAGTGACCAGGACCTGTGCTGCCTCCTCTTGCCAATATGGTAGGCATCCGGAATATCCGACCGCCTATGCCGTGGTCTATTGCTTGAGACTGTGTCAGTAATGTAGACCTGCGTGAGCCTTACCCTGCAGATGTGGTAGGCATAAAAAGCAACAAACACCTAGGTTGAAATGTTATGGCTCTGAAGACGTGTCAGTAACAATAACCTGTGTGGTGCCCCCCCCTGCAGATGTCGCAGGTATAAAGGGAAACCAACCACATGTGTCGAAATGTTATTGCTCTGAAGACGTGCCAGTAACAATAACCTGTGTGGTGCAGGCATGGCAGGTATAACGGAAAAACAACCACATGTGTCGAAATGTTATTGCTCTGAAGACGTGTCATTAACAATAACCTATGTGGTGCCCCCCCTGCAGACGTGACAGGTATTACAGGTGAACAACCTCCTGTCAAAATGTCATTGCTCTGAAAAACATGTCAGTGACAATAACCTGCGTGGTACCTCCCCCTGCAGACGTGGCAGGCATAACGGGTAAAGAACAACCTATGTGTCATAATGTTATTGCTCTGAAGACGTGTCAGTAACAATTAGCTGTGTGGTACCTCCTCTGCAGATGTCGCAGGCATACCCGGTAAACAACCCCCTATGTATAATAATGTTCTTGCTCTGAAGACATGTCAGTAAGAATAACCTGTGTGGTGCCCCCCCCCCCCTGCAGGCGTGGCAGGTATAACAGAAAAACAACCACGTGTGTCGAAATGTTATTGCTCTGAAGACGTGTCAGTAACAATAACCTGTGTGGTGCCCCCCCCCCCCTGCAGATGTCGCAGGTATAAAGGGAAACCAACCACATGTGTCGAAATGTTATTGCTCTGAAGACGTGTCAGTAACAATAACCTGTGTGGTGCCCCCCCCCCCTTCAGGCATGGCAGGTATAAAGGGAAAACAACCACGTGTCAAAATGTTATTGCTCTGAAGACGTGTCAGTAACAATAACCTGTGTGGTGCCCCCCCCCCCTGCAGGCATGGCAGGTATAACGGAAAAACAACCACATGTGTCGAAGTGTTATTGCTCTGAAGACGTGTCATTAACAATAACCTGTGTGGTGCCCCCCTGCAGACGTGGCAGGTATTACAGTTGAACAACCTCCTGTCAAAATGTCATTGCTCTGAAAAACGTGTCAGTGACAATAACCTGCGTGGTACCTCCCCCTGCAGACGTGGTAGGCATAACGGGTAAAGAACAACCTATGTGTCATAATGTTATTGCTCTGAAGACGTGTCAGTAACAATTAGCTGTGTGGTATCTCCTCTGCAGATGTGGCAGGCATACCCGGTAAACAACCACCTATGTATAATAATGTTCTTGCTCTGAAGACATGTCAGTAAGAATAACCTGTGTGGTGCCCCCCCTTCAGGCGTGGCAGGTATAATGGAAAAACAACCACGTATGTCGAAATGTTATTGCTCTGAAGACCTATCATTAACAATAACCTGTGTGGTGCCCCCCCTGCAGATGTGGCAGGTATAAAGGGAAAACAACCACATGTGTTGAAATGTTATTGCTCTTCAGATGTGTCAGTAACAATAACCTGTGTGGTGCCCCCCCTGCAGATGTGGCAGGTATTACAGGTGAACAACCACCTGTCGAAATGTCATTGCTCTGAAAAATGTGTCAATGACAATAACCTGCATGGTACCTCCGCCTGCAGACGTTGCAGGCATAATGGGTAAAGAACAACCTATGTGTCATAATATTATTGCTCTGAAGACATGTCAGTAACAATTACCTGTGTGGTACCTCCTCTGCAGATGTGGCAGGCATACCCGGTAAACAACCACCTATGTATAATAATGTTCTTGCTCTGAAGACGTGTCAGTAACAATAACCTGCGTGGTGCCTCCCCCTGCAGTCGTGGCAGGCATAACAGGTAAACAACCACCTATGTGTCGTAATGTTATTGCTCTGAAGACGTGTCAGTAACAATAACCTGTGAGGTGCCTCCCCCTGCAGACGTGGCAGGCATAACAGGTAAACAACCACCTATGTGTCGAACAGTTATTGCACTGAAGGAGTGTCAGTAACAATAACCTGCGTGGTGCCTCCTCCTGCAGACGTGGCAGGCATAGCAGGTAAACAACCACCTATGTGTCGAACTGTTATTGCACTGAAGGAGTGTCAGTAACAATAACCTGCGTGGTGCCTCCCCCTGCAGATGTGGCAGGCATAAGAGGTAAACAACCACCTATGTGTCATGATGTTATTGCTCTGAAGGTGTGCCAGTAACAAGGACCAGCGTGGTGCCTCCCCCTGCAAACGTGGCAAGTAATAATGGGTAAACAACCACCTATGTGTTTTAGTGTTGTTGTTCTGAGACAACAACCTGCGTGGTGCCTCCCCCCCCTGCAGGCATGGCAGGTATAACGGAAAAACAACCACATGTGTCAAAATGTTATTGCTCTGAAGACGTGTCATTAACAATAACCTGTGTGGTACCCCCATGCAGACGTGGCAGGTATTACAGGTGAACAACCTCCTGTCAAAATGTCATTGCTCTGAAAAACGTGTCAGTGACAATAACCTGCGTGGTACCTCCCCCTGCAGACGTGGCAGGCATAACGGGTTAAGAACAACCTATGTGTCATAATGTTATTGCTCTGAAGACGTGTCAGTAACAATTAGCTGTGTGGTACCTCCTCTGCAGATGTGGCAGGCATACCCGGTAAACAACCACCTATGTATAATAATGTTCTTTCTCTGAAGACATGTCAGTAAGAATAACCTGTGTGGTGCCCCCCCTTCAGGCGTGGCAGGTATAATGGAAAAACAACCACGTGTGTCGAAATGTTATTGCTCTGAAGGCGTATCATTAACAATAACCTGTGCCCCCCCCCTGCAGATGTGGCAGGTATAAAGGGAAAACACCCACATGTGTTGAAATGTTATTGCTCTGAAGATGTGTCAGTAACAATAACCTGTGTGGTGCCCCCCCTGCAGACGTGGCAGGTATTACAGGTGAACAACCACCTGTCGAAATGTCATTGCTCTGAAAAATGCGTCAGTGACAATAACCTGCGTGGTACCTCCGCCTGCAGACGTTGCAGGCATAATGGGTAAAGAACAACCTATGTGTCATAATGTTATTGCTCTGAAGACATGTCAGTAACAATTACCTGTGTGGTACCTCCTCTGCAGATGTGGCAGGCATACCCGGTAAACAACCACCTATGTATAATAATGTTCTTGCTCTGAAGACGTGTCAGTAACAATAACCTGCGTGGTGCCTCCCCCTGCAGACGTGGCAGGCATAACAGGTAAACAACCACCTATGTGTCGAACAGTTATTGCACTGAAGGAGTGTCAGTAACAATAACCGGCGTGGTGCCTCCTCCTGCAGACGTGGCAGGCATAGCAGGTAAACAACCACCTATGTGTCGAACTGTTATTGCACTGAAGGAGTGTCAGTAACAATAACCTGCGTGGTGCCTCCCCCTGCAGACGTGGCAGGCATAAGAGGTAAACAACCACCTATGTGTCATGATGTTATTGCTCTGAAGGTGTGCCAGTAACAAGGACCAGCGTGGTGCCTCCCCCTGAAAACGTGGCAAGTAATAATGGATAAACAACCACCTGTGTGTTTTAGTGTTGTTGTTCTGAGACAACGATCTGCGTGGTGCCTCCCCCTGCAAACGTGGCAAGTAATAATGGATAAACAACCACCTATGTGTTTTAGTGTTGTTGTTCTGAGACAACAACCTGCGTGGTGCCTCCCCCCTGCGGTTGTGGCAGGCATAACAGTTAAACCACCACCTGTGTATTGTAATGTTGCTCTGAAGGCATGTCAGTAATAATGACCTGTGGTGCCTCCCCCCTGCAGACGTGCCAGGCGTGACAGGAAACCGACGACCTAAGTCCGTGTGACATAACTTTGGCAATCATGGGAAAACTATAACGTATGCCCCAAGCGTGGGCACAATGTAGTTATAAGCGTATGAGCCGTATGATGGTATGCGCATGTGTGTACTATAACTGCATGCACTGCATAGAAGCACTCACCATGTACGGTAAATACTATGAGCATATATACCACACCAACACCACTATCTCGTCAATGCCATGCACCTATGCCATGAGTGTCTGAACAACCCGAATGCCCGCTGCGCATGGAACACAGAGAAACAGAGCACCACACACGCACAACCGGTCCCGCATCAAGAGTGCATGTGTGGCATAAAAGCAATGGATGTATGAACAACGAGTGTGCATGATCAGCAAAGCCTTGCGCACCATGGAATACTATGATTGGCTTATGAACATTAGAACCATGAGTATATGACACAGTAAGAGCTAAGGACGGATGAACAGAACGGTACGGATGCTATGAGCGTATGATCAGTAATAATGGCATAGGCGTAATGTCAATGCCAAGAGCATGTGGCCCGTGTGAATGCCATGAGTGGATGATCGGTATAAATACCATTAACGTATGATCAAAATAAAAGCCATTGCATATGAACAGTATAACTATGCGTGTATGAACCGTGTGCAAGCTATGAGCGAATGATCGTGGAAATGCTAATAACGTGTGAAACAGTATGGTGAATAAACCCAGTGATGATGCCATGAATGTATGTGAATACGATGAGCGTATGACCACTGTAGATACCATGAGCTTATGAACAGTATAACAGCAATGGGTATATGCAACAGTATCGACGCCGTGAGCATATGACACAGTATGTGTGTTGTGATCATATGAATGGTGCAAAACGCCATGTGCATATAACAGCAAACCCGTGGGTGTGTGAACAGCATAAATATTATGAGCATGCGATCAGTATGAATACCATGAGCGTATGGGCAGTATGAATGCCATGAGTGTATGCAGAATATAACTGGCACGAGCGTAACGACAGGATAACTACTAAAGTTTATGACCAGCATGAATGCCACAATCATGTCGATAGTATGTTCCATGAGTGAATGCATACCATGAGCACCCAGCAATGTATGATATACAGGCTGCATATGCCATGCGCAAAACGCCCTGAGTGTATGCACAGCATAGAGGCCATGAACAAGCGAGCAATACCAGTGGCATGAGCGTAGAACAGTATGAATACTATGTGCGCCCGCCCAGTGTATGCGCCACAAGCATAAACATGGAATGTCATAAATGTAAGAACAGTGTAAATGCCATGTATGAACAGTGTAGATGTCCTGAGCGTACCAACAGAATAAATGTCATGAGGATAATGAACAATAACCGCCAGAGCGCATGAACAGTGTAAAAGCCACAGCAAATGCTCCGTGTAAAACACCACGGCATATGAACAATGGGTGGTGTCCCAACACCATATTTCATACTGTGCCTTGGTTATTAGTCCCCAAAGTTAGAGTCCCTAGGACTGTCGGGGTTTGCTTTCCTCATTTAACCCCTAGTCACCCCTTAGTCATTTATTATTTGTAAATATCTATCTAAATAAATGTATATGGTAATACTCACTGTTTTAGTGTCGCAGGACCTGCGGGTCATGTGACGGGGTTGCAGAACTCTATGGTTTTATGCTAAAGGACCTTTGGTGGTTTTGGACATGTGATCACCCACAATCCATTGTAACGGTGAGTGACAGCTGATTGGACCAATCCAAAACGGTCAGCCCCTGCCCATATAAGGGAGCTGCGCCATATTGTCTCTCTCTTGGGTTGCTGACTCTGGATGAGGTAGGACCTTCGCAGCTTACAAGACAAATGACTAGGCCAAAGCCTTGCGGCCTCGGCCTGCGCTACAGACTGATAGTTCTTACAATTCCTCGCTATCTCAGCAAGATCTCTGGACCTAATCCAACCCCTAAATCCAGTGGATCTATGCAAATACAATCCTCCTAATCTAAAGAGAACTCTCTGGTCCTAAGCATCTGTCAGTCACTGCTGTGCTGTCTATATAGACTCTGTTATCTGGATTGTTACCGATACTGCAAGTACAGAAAATCTTCAGTAAAGACCCGCACGTTTTAAGTTCAGCACTGCTGTTCACAATCTATTTATTTCACACTCACCTATCGCTCTTGGGAAGGGTGGCGATAGGCCCAGCATCACTACAGAGTTTTAGCCCTCACCCTGGCATCACGAGTGACAAGGGTTAACAGCGCCCTTTATAATACTGAACAGCAACACCCCTACTACCCTACACCCCCACAAGGCTTTCCACATAGTGCTTCACCACAAATGTAAATGCGATAAGCGTCTGAACAAATGCGTATGGTATAAATGCCTTGAGCATATGGACAGTTTAAATGTCAATAGAATATGAATGGTGTGAATGTTATGAGTGTGTGTACAGTAAAAGCCAAGAGCATATACACAGTATGAAAGCCATGAGCGTGAGAACGGTAATAAAACAATAAGCGTGTGAACCAAGTAAAATGCTGTGAGTGTATGAACAGTATACAAAGCCATAAGTGAAAGAAAGCCATGAGGGAATTAACAGTATGAAAGCCATGAGCGTGAGAACGGTATAAAAGCCATGAGCGTGTGAACAGTATGAAAGCCATGAGCGTGTGGACGGTATAAAAGCCATGAGCGTGTGAACAGTATGAAAGCCATGAGCGTGTGGACGGTATAAAAGCCATGAGCGTGTGGACGGTATAAAAGTCATGAGCGTGTGGACGGTATAAAAGTCATGAGCGTGTGGACGGTATAAAAGTCATGAGCGTGTGGACGGTATAAAAGCCATGAGCGTGTGGACGGTATAAAAGCCATGAGCGTGTGAACAGTATTAAAGCCATGAGCGTGTGGACGGTATAAAAGCCATGAGCGTGTGGACGGTATGAAAGCCATGAGCGTGTGAACAGTATGAAAGCCATGAGCGTGTGAACAGTATGAAAGCCATGAGCGTGTGGACGGTATAAAAGTCATGAGCGTGTGGATGGTATAAAAGCCATGAGCGTGTGGATGGTATAAAAGCCATGAGCGTGTGGACGGTATAAAAGCCATGAGCGTGTGGATGGTATAAAAGCCATGAGCGTGTGGACGGTATAAAAGCCATGAGCGTGTGGACGGTATAAAAGCCATGAGCGTGTGAACAGTATGAAAGCCATGAGCGTGTGGACGGTATAAAAGCCATGAGCGTGTGAACAGTATGAAAGCCATGAGTGTGTGGACAGTATGAAAGCCATGAGTGTGAGAACAGTAATAAAGCCATGAGCGTGTGGACGGTATAAAAGCCATGAGCGTGTGGACGGTATGAAAGCCATGAGCGTGTGAACAGTATGAAAGCCATGAGCGTGTGGACGGTATAAAAGTCATGAGCGTGTGGACGGTATAAAAGCCATGAGCGTGTGGATGGTATAAAAGCCATGAGCGTGTGGACGGTATAAAAGCCATGAGCGTGTGGACGGTATAAAAGCCATGAGCGTATGAACCATGAAAAAAAATACCATGAGCGTATGAAGGGTATGAGTAATGTGTGCGTGTGAACAGTATAAATGCTGTGAGTGTATGAACGGAATACATGCCATGAGCGCATGAACAGTATGAATGCCATAAATACTATGACCATATGTACGGCATAGATAGATACTAGGACCGCATATGCTGCATACCATTGATGTGACCGTATGTATGACATGTACAATACTATAACTGTACTCACTGCATGAGAACACTATGACCGGCTGCGTGAAAAACTATGATCATATGCACTGCATGATACTGTGAGTGTATTCCCTGTATCTGACACTGTGAACCCTTTTGTGAGTCCTGTACCATACTGTGCCCACATGTACTGTGAAAAACACTATGACCGTAAGCACTGAGAATATTTCGACCGTGTACCCTGAAGATGCTACGGCCGTCAGTGTTATGGATACTGTAACTGAATGAATACTAAGACCATAGCACATGTAGCTGACTATAGTACTATGACTATATGCACTGTACCTATCATGATACTATGACTGTGTATAAAATACTATGACCGTATGTACTGCATATAAATATTATAACCGTGTATACACTATGACCACATCACTATAACCGATTGCTATGACCGTATGTACTGCATATAAATATTATAACCATGTATACACTATGACCACATCACTATAACCGATTGCTATGACCGTATGTACTGCATATAAATATTATAACCGTGTATACACTATGACCACATCACTATAACCGATTGCTATGACCGTATGTACTGCATATAAATATTATAACCGTGTATAGTGTATACATTATGACCACATCACTATAACCGATTGCTATGACAGTATGTACTGCATATAAATATTATAACCATGTATACACTATGACCACATCTCTATAACCGATTGCTATGACCGTATGTACTGCATATAAATATTATAACCATGTATACACTATGACCACATCACTATAACCGATTGCTATAACCGTATGTACTGCATATAAATATTATAACCGTGTATACACTATGACCACATCACTATAACCGATTGCTATGACCGTATGTACTGCATATAAATATTATAACCGTGTATACACTATGACCACATCACTATAACCGATTGCTATGACCGTATGTACTGCATATAAATATTATAACCATGTATACACTATGACCACATCACTATAACCGATTGCTATGACCGTATGTACTGCATATAAATATTATAACCGTGTATACACTATGACCACATCACTATAACCGATTGCTATGACCGTATGTACTGCATATAAATATTATAACCATGTATACACTATGACCACATCACTATAACCGATTGCTATGACCGTATGTACTGCATATAAATATTATAACCATGTATACACTATGACCACATCACTATAACCGATTGCTATGACCGTATGTACTGCATATAAATATTATAACCGTGTATAGTGTATACACTATGACCACATCACTATAACCGATTGCTATGACCGTATGTACTGTATATAAATATTATAACCATGTATACACTATGACCACATCACTATAACCGATTGCTATGACCGTATGTACTGCATATAAATATTATAACCATGTATACACTATGACCACATCTCTATAACCGATTGCTATGACCGTATGTACTGTATATAAATATTATAACCGTGTATAGTGTATACATTATGACCACATCACTATAACCGATTGCTATGACAGTATGTACTGCATATAAATATTATAACCATGTATACACTATGACCACATCTCTATAACCGATTGCTATGACCGTATGTACTGCATATAAATATTATAACCGTGTATACACTATGACCACATCACTATAACCGATTGCTATGACCGTATGTACTGCATATAAATATTATAACCGTGTATACACTATGACCACATCACTATAACCGATTGCTATGACCGTATGTACTGCATATAAATATTATAACCGTGTATACACTATGACCACATCACTATAACCGATTGCTATGACCGTATGTACTGCATATAAATATTATAACCGTGTATACACTATGACCACATCACTATAACCGATTGCTATGACCGTATGTACTGCATATAAATATTATAACCATGTATACACTATGACCACATCACTATAACCGATTGCTATGACCGTATGTACTGCATATAAATATTATAACCATGTATACACTATGACCACATCACTATAACCGATTGCTATGACCGTATGTACTGTATATAAATATTATAACCATGTATACACTATGACCACATCACTATAACCGATTGCTATGACCGTATGTACTGCATATAAATATTATAACCATGTATACACTATGACCACATCACTATAACCGATTGCTATGACCGTATGTACTGCATATAAATATTATAACCGTGTATACACTATGACCACATCACTATAACCGATTGCTATGACCGTATGTACTGCATATAAATATTATAACCGTGTATACACTATGACCACATCACTATAACCGATTGCTATGACCGTATGTACTGCATATAAATATTATAACCGTGTATACACTATGACCACATCACTATAACCGATTGCTATGACCGTATGTACTGCATATAAATATTATAACCGTGTATACACTATGACCACATCACTATAACCGATTGCTATGACCGTATGTACTGCATATAAATATTATAACCGTGTATACACTATGACCACATCACTATAACCGATTGCTATGACCGTATGTACTGCATATAAATATTATAACCGTGTATACACTATGACCACATCACTATAACCGATTGCTATGACCGTATGTACTGCATATAAATATTATAACCATGTATACACTATGACCACATCACTATAACCGATTGCTATGACCGTATGTACTGTATATAAATATTATAACCATGTATACACTATGACCACATCACTATAACCGATTGCTATGACCGTATGTACTGCATATAAATATTATAACCGTGTATACACTATGACCACATCACTATAACCGATTGCTATGACCGTATGTACTGCATATAAATATTATAACCGTGTATACACTATGACCACATCACTATAACCGATTGCTATGACCGTATGTACTGCATATAAATATTATAACCATGTATACACTATGACCACATCACTATAACCGATTGCTATGACCGTATGTACTGTATATAAATATTATAACCATGTATACACTATGACCACATCACTATAACCGATTGCTATGACCGTATGTACTGCATATAAATATTATAACCATGTATACACTATGACCACATCACTATAACCGATTGCTATGACCGTATGTACTGCATATAAATATTATAACCATGTATACACTATGACCACATCTCTATAACCGATTGCTATGACCGTATGTACTGTATATAAATATTATAACCGTGTATAGTGTATACATTATGACCACATCACTATAACCGATTGCTATGACAGTATGTACTGCATATAAATATTATAACCATGTATACACTATGACCACATCTCTATAACCGATTGCTATGACCGTATGTACTGCATATAAATATTATAACCGTGTATACACTATGACCACATCACTATAACCGATTGCTATGACCGTATGTACTGCATATAAATACTATAACCGTGTATACACTATGACCACATCTCTATAACCGATTGCTATGACCGTATGTACTGCATATAAATATTATAACCGTGTATACACTATGACCACATCACTATAACCGATTGCTATGACCGTATGTACTGCATATAAATATTATAACCGTGTATACACTATGACCACATCACTATAACCGATTGCTATGACCGTATGTACTGCATATAAATATTATAACCGTGTATACACTATGACCACATCACTATAACCGATTGCTATGACCGTATGTACTGCATATAAATATTATAACCGTGTATAGTGTATACACTATGACCACATCACTATAACCGATTGCTATGACCGTATGTACTGCATATAAATATTATAACCATGTATACACTATGACCACATCACTATAACCGATTGCTATGACCGTATGTACTGTATATAAATATTATAACCGTGTATAGTGTATACATTATGACCACATCACTATAACCGATTGCTATGACAGTATGTACTGCATATAAATATTATAACCATGTATACACTATGACCACATCTCTATAACCGATTGCTATGACCGTATGTACTGTATATAAATATTATAACCGTGTATAGTGTATACATTATGACCACATCACTATAACCGATTGCTATGACAGTATGTACTGCATATAAATATTATAACCATGTATACACTATGACCACATCTCTATAACCGATTGCTATGACCGTATGTACTGCATATAAATATTATAACCATGTATACACTATGACCACATCACTATAACCGATTGCTATGACCGTATGTACTGTATATAAATATTATAACCGTGTATAGTGTATACACTATGACCACATCTCTATAACCGATTGCTATGACCGTATGTACTGTATATAAATATTATAACCGTGTATACACTATGACCACATCACTATAACCGATTGCTATGACCGTATGTACTGTATATAAATATTATAATCGTGTATACACTATGACCACATCACTATAACCGATTGCTATGACCGTATGTACTGCATATAAATATTATAACCGTGTATACACTATGACCACATCACTATAACCGATTGCTATGTACTGTAACTCGTGTTTAATTGCTATGCCCGTATATATCATAACAAACTTTGACCGTATGCCCTGAACGCAAATGCTAACTGAAAGAGCCGTGTGCTCCGAGACCGTGCATAACTGTATAAATGCCATGCACGACCTGCAAAGTACAACAATACACAGCATGCTGCTTAAAACGGTATTATATGGACATCGTGTATTTATTTATTTTTTTTTTTTTTTTGTTAACACACTCAACCACGATTTCTCATTGGGTTCAGGCTGTGAATCTAGAAGAGCCAGCCGAACTCTGCACTGAAATTAACCCCTGCAGCACCCAGCAGTAAGAGCTCAATACCCGAGACACCTTGTGCAGCAGGACATTAGTGAGAGCCACCCACCGCACAAGCCCACAGGGCCACCTAATGTGTGGCAGATAAACAACCGGGACACATCCAAGCCCCGGGCACCGGCTGCAATCTCCTTACCAGAGACTCTGTTGACCGCATCTGTACAGGTGGCTGGAAAGCTTGTCTCTCGCCCTGATGTGGCTGTCGGATCTGCGCGAAAAGCCGAGGCCGCGCCACCTCCAGGAATAGATTTACTCACGCTTTCCGCCACCACTTGCAGGCAGAACCAGCCCGCAGCCGCTGCCTGCTTCATGTGTAAAACTATGCAGGCCATGGGTGATGCCACATCCCACCGAGAGGCAGCCCACGGAGCAACCGCCCGTACCCCAGATAAGGTGCACAATCAGCGAGACACCGGTACAGTGAGCAGCCGCTCCAAAGAATTTGGCGGGAGATTCAAATGGCATCTGCAAACGTCACACCCCTGCCCCCGTCCACAACCCTTTATGTGCCGCCTTGATGTGCAGGGGGGTGGAGATGCTACCGCCCCTCTCAAAAATACAGCCTAATTAGGCTTTACACTAGTAATACATTTTTGTGCACAAAATGTTGCACTTAAACAGCAGGTAAATATAACCTGGATATCTCGAGTGTTGTGCGAGGTGTTATAGTGTTTACTGAAAGGTGCCCTCCCAGCTCCTCTGGGAGCAACAATAAACGTCACACTTCACTAGCGCCTTATCAGAAACATACCAATCAGATACCAAGACTGACTCCATACACATCCAATGTACATATAATTCAGTAGTGTACATTCATAAAGTTCAGTACACATCACTAATAACCTATGCTCATAAGAAAAAAAATAGGTTCATGAATATATCTCAGCATCAAATACAAGACTAAGTCTTATGGACTATAACAATGTTATATACCAGCCCATACCACTGTTATGCACAAGTGTCATGCACTAATATGTTCTTTTGTCTTTACGTGTTCAGGATGCTTTTCCTGGCCAGAAGGTATTCCTGTAGCTAACTAAACAATACACGTATTCAGTAAGGTAATAGTATACTTAATTGTTATCTAGGTCAAAGAGTTCTAGGGGTAAGTGTGTAGTACCGATAGACCCTAGTAGCTAAGGCATTGGGCAGAAAGCCTCAGGCAACCCAATCCGCAACCAATGTATAATAAATGGAAATAATATGTGGTATTGTATAAAATTCATGAAAAAATGTATATAACAGTGAGATTAATTACAGTATGTAGAAGCCTTACCGTCATTATACATACTTCCAGTGAAAAGTCTATATGTCAGTCAGGATTAAATGTCAGACATCCATCAAATGTCTTATGTCAATAAAATTTTCAGCTATAGATGGATGTTATAGCTAATATATAATTAAATATCATGCACAGTCAGTAAATGCATAGTCTCATAAAATAAGGTAAAATGGAGATACCCAAGGGTATAAAAATATGCTTATCCTGTACTGTTCATCCTTTTTGTGAATAGGGATTTATGCTGTCCTGCTCGTGAGTCAACTCCCAACAAATCTTGTTTGTATATCAGTTTTAGAGCATGTATGGACATTGCTTTAATGCACAGAGACTCTCTCTCTCTCTCTCTCTCTCTCTCTCTCTCTCTCTCTCTCTCTCTCTCTCTCTCTCTCTCTCTCTCTCTCTATATATATATATATATATATTTATATATATATATATATATATTATCCTTTATTTCCATTATCACCAGCCTGGACTTGGACATTTGTATTAATGCTTCAGGACTGCATCCGGCCTTATGGCCATTCCATCCCTCTACCTCAGGGGACCTACGTCGAGGACGACTCATCTTAAGTATGGGGTTTGTGGTGTCCCGGTACAGGACCTTGTCCTGTCCCTGTCTAAAGTCCCTTCAGTTAGAGTCCCTCCATTCCACAGGGCTCTCCTGCAGGGCTTGCCCCTTGTCACCTCATATAAATGTATTTCTGTATAGTTTTCAAATGTATAGGACCTACCTAGGTCACGTGATATATTATAATGGTTGTACAGATATTTAGGACCTTCCTGGGTCATGTGATGTATCCTGAGTTCTCTGGGTTCAGGACCTACAGGCTTTGCAGCCAATGGGATTAGTCCAGCCCCTTAAGGACCGGGTTTTTTTTTTCCATTTTTGCACTTTCATTTTTTGTTTCTTGCCTTTAAAAAAATCATAACTCTTTCAATTTTGCACCTAAAAATCCATATGATGGCTTTTTTTTGCACCACCAATTCTACTTTGTAATGACGTCAGTCATTTTGCCCAAAAATCGACTGTGAAAAGAAAAAAAAAAAATCATTGTGAGACAAAATTGAAAAAAAAAAACGCTGTTTTGTAAATGTTAGGGGCTTCCGTTTCTACGTAGTAAATTTTTTGGTAAAAATGACACCTTCTCTTTATTCTGTAGGTCCATACGATTAAAATGATCCCCTACTCATATAGGTTTGATTTTGTCGTACTTCTGGAAAAAATCATAACTACATGCAAAAAATTGTCATCTTTTGACCCCTTTAACTTTTTTTATTTTTCCGCGTATGGGGCGGTATGAGGACTCATTTTTTGCGCCGTGATCTGAAGTTTTTAACGGTACCATTTTTGCATTGATAGGACTTATTGATTATGCACTATTTTGGACTTTGGCATTTTTTTGCGCATACGCCATTGACCGTGCGGCTTAATTAACGATATATTTTTATAATTCGGACATTTCCGCACGCGGCGATACCATATATGTTTATTTTTATTTACACTGTGTTTTTTTTTTATGGGAAAAGGGGGGGGGGGTGATTCAAACTTATAATAGGGAAGGGGTTAAATGATCTTTATTCACTTTTTGTCACTTTTTTTTTTTGCAGTGTTATAGGTCCCATAGGGACCTATAACACTGCACACACTGATCTCTTATACTGATCATTGTTATCCCATAGGGACCTATAACACTGCACACACTGATCTCTTATACTGATCATTGTTATCCCATAGGGACCTATAACACTGCACACACTGATCATTGTTATCCCATAGGGACCTATAACACTGCACACACTGATCTCTTATACTGATCATTGTTATTCCATAGGGGCCTATAACACTGCACACACTGATCTCATACTGATTATTATTATCCCATAGGGACCTATAACACTGCACACACTGATCATTGTTATCCCATAGGGACCTATAACACTGCATACACTGATCGTTGTTATCCCATAGGGACCTATAACACTGCACACACTGATCATTGTTATCCCATAGGGATCTATAACACTGCACACACTGATCTCTTATACTGATCATTGTTATCCCATAGGGGCCCATAACACTGCACACACAGATCTCATACTGATTATTATTATCCCATAGGGACCTATAACACTGCACACACTGATCATTGTTATCCCATAGGGACCTATAACACTGCATACACTGATCGTTGTTATCCCATAGGGACCTATAACACTGCACACACTGATCTCTTATACTGATCATTGTTATCCCATAGGGACCTATAACACTGCACACACTGATCATTGTTATCCCATAGGGAACTATAACACTGCACACACTGATCTCTTATACTGATCATTGTTATCCCATAGGGACCTATAACACTTCACACACTGATCTCTTATACTGATCATTGTTATCCCATAGGGACCTATAACACTGCACACACTGATCATTGTTATCCCATAGGGACCTATAACACTGCACACACTGATCTCTTATACTGATCATTGTTATCCCATAGGGGCCTATAACACTGCACACACTGATCTCATACTGATTATTATTATCCCATAGGGACCTATAACACTGCACACACTGATCATTGTTATCCCATAGGGACCTATAACACTGCATACACTGATCGTTGTTATCCCATAGGGACCTATAACACTGCACACACTGATCATTGTTATCCCATAGAGACCTATAACACTGCACACACTGATCTCTTATACTGATCATTGTTATCCCATAGGGACCTATAACACTGCACACACTGATCTCTTATACTGATCATTGTTATCCCATAGGGACCTATAACACTGCACACACTGATCATTGTTATCCCATAGGGACCTATAACACTGCACACACTGATCTCTTATACTGATCATTGTTATCCCATAGGGACATATAACACTGCACACACTGATCATTGTTATCCCATAGGGAACTATAACACTGCACACACTGATCTCTTATACTGATCATTGTTATCCCATAGGGACCTATAACACTGCACACACTGATCTCTTATACTGATCATTGTTATCCCATAGGGACCTATAACACTGCACACACTGATCATTGTTATCCCATAGGGACCTATAACACTGCACACACTGATCTCTTATACTGATCATTGTTATCCCATAGGGGCCTATAACACTGCACACACTGATCTCATACTGATTATTATTATCCCATAGGGACCTATAACACTGCACACACTGATCATTGTTATCCCATAGGGACCTATAACACTGCATACACTGATCGTTGTTATCCCATAGGGACCTATAACACTGCACACACTGATCATTGTTATCCCATAGAGACCTATAACACTGCACACACTGATCTCTTATACTGATCATTGTTATCCTATAGGGACCTATAACACTGCACACACTGATCTCTTATACTGATCATTGTTATCCCATAGGGACCTATAACACTGCACACACTGATCATTGTTATCCCATAGGGACCTATAACACTGCACACACTGATCATTGTTATCCCATAGGGACCTATAACACTGCACACACTGATCTCTTATACTGATCATTGTTATCCCATAGGGACCTATAACACTGCACACACTGATCATTGTTATCCCATAGGGACCTATAACACTGCACACACTGATCATTGTTATCCCATAGGGACCTATAACACTGCACACACTGATCTCTTATACTGATCATTGTTATCCCATAGGGACCTATAACACTGCACACACTGATCTTTTACATTGATCAGTGGTTTCTCATAGCAAACCAGTGATTGATGATTCTGCCGCTTGACTGCTAATCCCTGGATCTCAGACACTGAGCAGTCATTCGGCGATCGGACAGCGAGGAGGCAGGTAGGGACCCTCTGGCTGTCTTGTAAGCTGTTCGGGATGCCGCGATTTTGCCGCGGCTATCCCGAACAGCCCACTGAGCTATCCGGCACTTTTTACTTTAACTTTTAGCCGCGTGTCTCAGCTTTGAGCGCTCAGTGCCGCGCGCTATTAGAGGCGGGTCCCGGCTTCACTATGACGCCGGGCCCGCCGTGATATGATGCTGGGTCACCGTGGGACCCGTGTTATATCACGGGAGCGGGACCAAGGACATACTCATACGTCCTTGGTCCTTAAGAGGTTAGTATATAGGGGGCTGTAGTCTCCAAATTCTCTCTCTTGTTCCTGCACTCTCTTATCTCCCGGATCCAAAGCAGCACAATCAGCATATCTCAACTCATCTCAACTAGGCCAAAGCCTAAAGAACCAGCAGCCACTAAAACCGTGAGTTATAAAGCTCTGTTTACTAAATCCTTGTGACTACTACTCCACTCAACTCATACAATTAGTAGCACAGTGGCCTGCTTAAAGCTAAAGACTACTAGTCCCAGCAAAGACTGTGAGGAACCTGCATCCCGGTTACCTCAGGAGAAACTGTATGTTCATGAAGACTGTTTGCTCAAGATGTTCAGTAAAAGATCCATTTATCTCATAAATCCTGCTGTGGACATTCCATTTATTATCCTGCCGTTTTTGGGCCGGTTGTCGGCAGGGCCTTCTATACAAAACAACTCCTCCCTGGCGTCACGACAAATCAAGGGTTAATACCACCAGACCCTGCTACATCATTGCCTCACTCAGCTCACCACATTTACATGCTTTTTAGTTTGTTGCTGTTGTAGACATGTTTTGAGTTGAGTTTTTGCATTGGTCAGGGATTTATGAAACTGCGACTTTTTAAAAAGGCGCAAATCACCAACAAATAAAAAAAAACAGCATGCAAACTAACTGTGGACAGCATTATTAAAAAGTTGCATAATTGCCACACAGGTAAAAAAATGTGCCCCAAAACATCATACAAAGTGGAGGACTGATGTAAGAAATGTGATCAGCACCTGATTTGCCGCACCCCCTCACCTGCCTCCGCTGCTTCCCGGGTTTTCTGCTCTGGTCTGCAATCAAGGCGATTGCACTAATCAGTGTTATGCCTATGCATATCACTGATCTGTCTTAGCAATCAAGTTATTGCTATAAATAGTCCCCTAAGGGGACTATATATAAGTGTGAAAAAAAAATAAGCCCCTTACCCCCCCCCCCCCTTTTTACAAAAAAGGTTTAAATAAAATAAACATATGTGGTATCGCCGCGTGCATTAATGTCCTAACTTTTACAATATAATGTTAAAGATCCCTTACAGTGAACGGCGAAAACGTAAAATATATATATATATATATATATATATATATATATATATATATATATAGCCAAGATTGCTGCTTTTTGGCACATCACATCAAAATGTATTAAAAAGTGATCAAAATATACGCATATACATATAAGTAGAACCAAAAAAAATTACAGATCATGGCGCAAAACAATTACCCTCATACAGCCTATTCTGACCAAGTTATAGGGGTCAGAATAGGGCAATTTGAAACATACTATTTTTGTTAAAAAAAGTTCGATTTTTTTTTTTAAAGTGGTAAAGCATGGGTAACATTTTAATCATATTGAACCACAGAATAAAGAGAACATGTAAAGTGTAAGTGTAAAGTGTACGGCATCAAAACGAAATCCTCCAAAATGTGCAAAATAGATTTTTTTTTCTTTTCAATTTCCCCACAAAATATTTTTTTTGGGTTTGCGATGCACATTTATGGTAAAATAAAAAGTGTTATTACAAAGTACAATTGGTCACGCAAAAAACAAGCCCTTATATGGGTCTGTGGATGGGGAAAAAAAAGTGTAAAAATGAATCTGGGTGTGTCCTTAAGGTCAAAATGGGCTTAGTCCTTAAGGGGTTAAATGTAAAATAAAACAAAACCTATATAAATCTGGTATCGTTGTAATCGTATGGGCCACATTTTTTATTGGTCGAATATTAATATTTGAGGCCTCATTTTTAGGTTTGCCTAGGGCCACACTTTGTCTAAAACCGGCCCTGATCAGAGTGAGCCCTTACAGGAACCTACCTTCCACCCGGGTACACTAGACCCTCTCCTTTGATGTTCCGTCACACTGGGGCTCACCCACGGTGCAGATACAGTTTGCTGAACTCACTTCTAGCCTGGCGGATGAAGATGGCGGAACGGCAGGGACAGACTTGGAGTGCTGCAGTGTGAGGAATGGAACACCCAGCATGGCACAAGACTCCCCTCAGGCCAGTCCACGTAAACAGAAGCCCCATCTGGCTGCCCCAGACGAGGGGACTGAAGATACTGCTGACTCAGGGGTATGTTCTGAGACTGACCAAATTACCACATACCAGACCACTGATAAGATGATAATGGCGTCTGATACCAAGCTGAAAGATACCGTACTTATGCTGCTCCCTGCAAACAGATTTCACTAAACTACTTAAACCCCTGCATGCCTCTACGTGAGCAGAAAATGTCCCGAGAAAAAACTGTTCTCCTTTGCCAAGGCTCGTAAGGACTTACAAAGTGCACATAATTAGATGGGAAAGTGGATTCTTTACATGCTAAATTGGTGGACTATGAAGAACACAACAGGCGGAACAATGTGAAATTCCAGGGTATTCCAGAGGATGTCCCTGGCTCCCAACGTGTCTGGTACGTGAAGCAGCTCACTAAACAGTTGGTCCCAGATTTTGAGGACTATGAATACAGTATAGATAGGGCCCACAGAGGGCCCAAGCCCTGAGGAACTGCAGTCTGATCCGGACTGGTAAGCGGAGTCTGTGACTTACTTAGGAATTCTGTTGACATTCCCCTCTTCTCGCACCGTCCATACCAACTTTCCCCCTTTAGCTTCTTCTATATCTACCTCTCTGACTACTTACTCTAGACAGATCCCATCTTGGCTGGGTTGCCTGGCGGCATTTAAAAAGCTCTTACTGCCAAAGCTCCTCTATTTATTTTCTTCCTATAGCCAAACCTAAGCCCTTCTTTACATCTCTAAATAGGAACATCCCCACATATGTTTGGGCAGGTAGGAAACCCAGAGTAGCGCGTAAGCTTATGACAACACATACGATGCAGGTGGCGTTGGTCTCCCTCATCTAGACGACTACCACAGGACTTGTATTTTGGACCAACTTCAATATTGGTGATAAGGCAATACAGATAAAACATGGATTGGAATAGAAGAAGTGTGTTCTGACCCCTAGTCTCTTAGATCTCGCCTTCTGGTAGTAGCAAACAACTCTATGCCCCCTCCCATTTATCAGCCATCTATGTGACGGACGGTGTATGGACACATTTTCTCAAGCAACCACTACAGAAAAGGGTTTTCCTTTTAAAAGATGTTCCCCTAGATTTTCTGACCCACTATATCTCTGAGCTCAATCTCCACCATGGTAGGCGACCTCTTAGACAAACAAGGTACTGTACACTTCCCTTATATAGGAGAGATGTATAGTCTCCCCCCCATGGTGACTTTTATAAAAGTCTGCAGATTAGGAGCCTCTTAACCACTGATATCTGTCGCAATATTTTAGTACCCTCCCGTATTTTACCCTTCTTTCAGAGGCCCTCGTCCAGTAAGAAAGGGATCACCTTATTTTACAATCTACTGAGTGACCGAACAGAAATGACAAAACTCCCGTATATGGAAAGGTGGAAGAGGGACCTTGGAGAATCCTATACCACGATCCAATGGCTTCAAGTCCTGAGCAATTCCCATAAGCTACTACGATCTACCAACCATAGAGAGGCGGTGGTTAAATCAATTTTTTGGTGGTATTATATACCTTCTAGGCTTCACCTTATGAATCCTGAATGCTCCAACCTTTGCTGGCGCGAATGTGACTCGGACCGTACCAGTGAGCAGAGTCTAAGGTGCCACTGGTTTTCACCAGAGCCCGCCTCGCTACCCCTGGCACGGCTCGACCACACAGGCGGCTGAAGAGATTCGAGGTACAGGTAGGATTCAGCAACTCGTAGTCAGGATAGCAGAAGGTCAGGGCAGGCGGCACAGTAGCATAGTCATTGACGTAGCAGGAGGTCAAAAGGCAGGTGGCAGAGGAGCAAGGTCAGGTCACAGGACTAAGGGTCAGAAACACGGCAAGGCAACTCTCAGGAACGCTTTCTCTCAGGCACTAGGGCAACAAAGATCTGGCAGGGAAGTGTGGGAGGTGGAGGAATTTATTAAGTGTGCCACATGTGTTACTTAATTAATGGGCGCACTGGCCCTTTAAATCTCAGAGCTCCGGTGCACGTGCACCCTAGGGAACAGGGACACGTGCGTCGGAGCAGAGAGGCAGAGGAGGAGGCAGGAGGAGAAGGGGGTGAGTGACGGGCTGGGATTCTCATGTGGGCGTATCCCGCGATGCGAATCCCAGCACTGCCGGCAGCAAAAGGAGATGGGGCCGTGCGCTCACAGCCAGGATGTGCGGCCAGAGCGCAGATCATAACACTCCTGCCAAGCCTGGAACTTTTACTTTTAAATATGGACCATTTACTTGTGAGTGTCCGTTCGCCAGTAGCCCAAATATTGATGTCTGCCAAACTTCTCACTGGTTACTGGAGATTCCCAGCCTTATAGAACTTATAAACATGGTGAACATTTCTTGTAGCTATGAGAGGTCATAGGTTCCAGCACAAGACATTCCTTAAGTGTTGGGGAGTATGGCTCTCTGGCCCGCACTGCCCCCTAATGGTAAACGCCTAAACCACTGGCCTCTGTCTCTATAACCGATCTCACCCTGTGAACCTCCTGTGGCCGGGTACCATTATAATCCATATGTGATTGAATGACACTTAAGTCCATCTTGTTCGCTCTTCTTCTTTACGATTATGTCTGAGGGCCCGTTCAAGGACTTTTTTGGTTCTCTACTTATCTACTTGTATTACATTTCTCCTAATATATTACTTTGTATTGATGTTGTATTTTTTCTACATTTTTATTCAAATAAAAACGATTTGAATTATAGAAAAGGCGACGTGAAGACTTTATATGAGCCGATCGTGACGCGGCCACCACTTGGTATCACGTTATTGGTTACAAACCTTGGCTGCTCCTCATGATGATCGTTCAGTCTTTACTATCCCCGTATTTCAACCTGTTATAAAGAGGGAAATCCTCTCCATGACAGAACACTTTGAGGTTGCATTGGGTTTTTCAGCAGTCCCATGTAAAACTACAGAAGGAAAACTTGTCTCTGCTGCCTCTCTAGGGTATATTCACACAGGACAGAAATGCTGCAGATTTTCCAACTAATGTATGGAGAAGTTGGGTTTCATTTGTTGGGGGAAGAAAATGATCAGAAATTAACCATGTAATAGTAACCATGTAATTGTGCCTTTTTCTGCCCAAATAATTAGCCAGCCTTTGGTGCCCATATCCTACTTCCATACAGCTGACCTTCTTATAGGAGGGTGGAGACCCTGCTGTACACTTTATCGCCCTTTTGCCCAATCCATAATCCTACCCTGAAAATGAATGCATGAGCCTTAGAGTTATCCCAGAGGATGTTGAGGCCGGCCATATTGGGAGAAACATCATCATCTGGAGCCAACGCTCCTATATTTACCTTTGGGACTGTAGAAGTCAATGTTCTCCCAAGGATCAGTCAGCGGGTGATGTCTAGTTTTCTGTCACTTTGTGAGGCAATGACTGGAGGCCTATCAGGTTTCAGCATTGGAAAGTTCTGGAACTTTCTGTGTATGCGTCACATTGCGGTGGCCTCTGAGAAGCCATTGAGTCAGGGTCGGAGTGTGATGTCTAATGCAGATAAGGATCTGAGAGCCCTCCATTCATGGCCGTGACTCATTCTCCGTGCCCTATGTAATGGATCCCTCTCTTGGCATTCTTGTAGGGTTTCTTGCTGGACATTATTTGGGTGTGGAAGAAAAATATGAACCTCTCCTCACTCCCTAGAGGGATCTTTTCTTGAAAGCCATTCAGGAACACTGGTGGGGCTTGACTTTATAAACCTGCCTGTCCCGAAACCACTGGGCCTTCCAAGCACATGTACTGTATAAATCTCCTATTAACGTCCTCGAAGAAGTTTCCTATCACACGGTCTCTACTGCAGAACGTTCCCGAATTCCCCTGAATACATTTTAATACAAATTGTTACATGTCGGCGTGTGGATGAATTGGAGTAGACAGGATCATGCTTTGGAGCTGCTTTGTGGAATGGCTTTGGCTCCGCAGATACATTCTATCATTTGTACTTTCACAGCTCAGGACTTTACTACTTTACCTGGAAAGGTCATTTTTGCTCTTGTTCATCTTGTTCTTGGAAAGAAGATCCGATTGGGGTTTAATGGGTTTATAGTAACTCATGAATTTTCATCACTCGGCTACAGAGGCTTCTTGATGGAGAACGTCTTCTGAGACATAATAGCTTTGCAAATGTCCAGATCTTATTTTCATTCTATTGTTTTCAGTTGTTTCTTAGTTATATTTGTGTAGTCAGGTGACAGTATGGCTGCCATGGTCACTTTGTGGAGATGACGTATCACTTATTAAGCTATTTACTGTATCTTCAGGTCATGTTTGCTCTTGTGTTGGTTATAAATTAATGCTGCACTTCTGACTACTATTCGTCATCTGTCTGGATGTTCTTTGCTCTTCACACTCATTGTTTGAGCGGTGTAAAGAGAGCAAGGCGAGAAATCATGATCAAGTGGATGTTTTCATGTCAGATCTAGAGTAAAATCTAGTCAGTGGTATAGAGGCCCTCCTAGGATCACTCAGGATCATCTCAGGACCTGCAGCCTAAGATGAAGGATCAGCGTCAGTACTAGTCTGCGAGGGGAAGCTGTACAAGGATCTGCAGCCTAAGATGAAGGATCAGCGTTAGTACTAGTCTGCGAGGGGAAGCTGTACAAGGACCTGCAGCCTAAGATGAAGGATCAGCGTCAGTACTAGTCTGTGAGGGGAAGCTGTACAAGGACCTGCAGCCTTTAAGATGAACGTCAGCGTCAGTGCTAGTCTGCGAGGGGAAGCTGTACAAGGATCTGCAGCCTAAGATGAAGGATCAGCGTCAGTACTAGTCTGTGAGGGGAAGCTGTACAAGGACCTGCAGCCTTTAAGATGAAGGTCAGCGTCAGTGCTAGTCTGTGAGGGGAAGCTGTACAAGGACCTGCAGCCTTTAAGATGAAGGTCAGCGTCAGTGCTAGTCTGCGAGGGGAAGCTGTACAAGGACCTGCAGCCTCTAAGATGAAGGATCAGCGTCAGTGCTACTCTGCGAGGGGAAGCTGTACAAGGACCTGCAGCCTAAGATGAAGGATCAGCGTCAGTACTAGTCTGCGAGGGGAAGCTGTACAAGGACCTGCAGCCTAAAATGAAGGATCAGCGTCAGTACTAGTCTGTGAGGGGAAGCTGTACAAGGACCTGCAGCCTTTAAGATGAAGGATCAGCATCAGTGCTAGTCTGCGAGGGGAAGCTGTACAAGGACCTGCAGCCTCTAAGATGAAGGATCAGAGTCAGTGCTAGTCTGCGAGGGGAAGCTGTACAAGGACCTGCAGCCTTTAAGATGAAGGATCAGCGTCAGTGCTAGTCTGCGAGGGGAAGCTGTACAAGGACCTGCAGCCTTTAAGATGAAGGATCAGCATCAATACTAGTCTGAAAGGGGAAGCTGTACAAGGACCTCACATTTTCCTGTTACCTGCACAGGCTTCAGGACGGCTCTAGGACTCTTTGTCTTACATGACAGGTTCTGACAGGAATCCATTACGTGGAGATACAAATTCTTTCAAACTGTTCTTAAAGGGATTTTCTGCCATTTTACAACAATTCCTATCCTGGCGGGGCCGGGGCAAAAAAAATAAGAAAACCCGTATACTACCTCTTCCTCGGCTCCCACAGCCCCGTCCAGCCCCCAATCTTGTGCCCCTTTCCTGCTTCTGCAAGAGTCGTGGAGACAGGATGAAGACTATGGATAAGGGTCCGGGGAGTAAATCTGTTTATTTTATTTTACAATCCTCTTTTCCTGATGGAGCCTCCATGATTGGACAGAGGCGTCCTGGTCCCCATCCAATGAGCACACGGAGTCAGCGGGGTCGGTATAAATAGCCACAAGAGAAATGATACAGAACAATAGACTTTGGGGCCAGATAAGACGCCCCCCCCCCCCCCCCCCCCCCAAGGGAAGCCTCAGGGGCTCTTACTCCCTTTAATGGTTTTCTTTCTACATGTTACAACTTTACCCCATGTATAACAATGGCCCAAGGGGGTGAGGGGCCAACATCCCGGGGGCCACAGATGTCTCTTTAGGGGTTTACAGACCCCCCCAGGTATGAACTGGATTATAGGATTATAGGTTAATTCCATTTTGCAATAATCTGAATCATAAATCCAAAATCTATCCAAGAAACGCGGCTTTTATTATAATAATAACCTTTAGCCGGAGCCAAATCTCGGGGTGTGGCCCTGTGACCGCTGCCGCACCAGAACATTACTGGGGGCCACGTGTAGTGGAGACTGAAGGAAGAAAGAGAAAGTCCTCAATATCCAGAGAATGAACCATTTATATCAGTGGGAAAGGAGAAGGATTTCACTGGAGACGAATGAAGGGAGGAGAACAATGGAAATGAACAATGTATCCGGAAAGTCTTCACACCCCACTGGTCACTATATACAATGTATCCAGAAAGTCTTCACCCCCGGTCACTATATACAATGTATCCAGAAAGTCTTCACACACACCCCTGTCATTATATACAATGTATCCAGAAAGTCTTCACACCCCCCCTGTCATTATATACAATGTATCCGGAAAGTCTTTACACCCCCCTGTCATTATATACAATGTATCCAGAAAGTCTTCACACCCCCCCTGTCATTATATACAATGTATCCAGAAAGTCTTCACACCCCCCTGTCATTATATACAGTGTATCCAGAAAGTCTTCACACCCCCCTGTCATTATATACAATGTATCCAGAAAGTCTTCACCCCCCGATCACTATATACAATGTATCCAGAAAGTCTTCACCCCCCCTGTCATTATAAACAATGTATCCAGAAAGTCTTCACACACCCCTGTCATTATATACAATGTATCCAGAAAGTCTTCACCCCCCCCCCGGTCACTATATACAATGTATCCAGAAAGTCTTCACCCCCGGTCACTATATACAATGTATCCAGAAAGTCTTCACCCCCCCCCGGTCACTATATACAATGTATCCAGAAAGTCTTCACCCCCGGTCACTATATACAATGTATCCAGAAAGTCTTCACCCCCCCCCGGTCACTATATACAATGTATCCAGAAAGTCTTCACCCCCGGTCACTATATACAATGTATCCAGAAAGTCTTCACACCCCCTGTCATTATATACAATGTATCCAGAAAGTCTACACCCCCCCCCCCCCCCGCGGTCACTATATACAATGTATCCAGAAAGTCTTCACCCCCGGTCACTATATACAATGTATCCAGAAAGTCTTCACCCCCGGTCACTATATACAATGTATCCAGAAAGTCTTCAACCCCCCCCCCCCGGTCACTTTATACAATGTATCCAGAAACACTTCACCCCCGGTCACTATATACAATGTATCCAGAAAGTCCTCACCCCCGGTCACTATATACAATGTATCCAGAAAGTCTTCACCCCCGATCACTATATACAATGTATCCAGAAAGTCTTTATCCCCCGGTCACTATATACAATGTATCCAGAAAGTCTTCACCCCCAGTCACTATATTCAATGTATCCAGAAAGTCTTCGTCCCCCCGGTCACTATATACAATGCATCCAAAAAGTCTTCACCCCCAGTCACTATATATAATGTATCCAGAAAGTCTTCACCCCCGTCACTATATACAATATATCCAGAAAGTCTTCACCCCCGGTCACTATATACAATGTATCCAGAAAGTCTTCACCCCAGTCTCTATATACAATGTATCCAGAAAGTCTTCACCCCCGGTCACTATATACAATGTATCCACTAAGTCTTCACCCCCCCTGATTACTATATATAATGTATCCAGAAAGTCTTCACCCCCGGTCACTATATACAATGTATCCAGAAAGTCTTCACCCCCGGTCACTATATACAATGTATCCAGAAAGTCTTCACATCCCCTGTCATTATATACAATGTATCCAGAAAGTCTTCACCCCCCGGTCACTATATACAATGTATCCAGAAAGTCTTCACCCCCGGTCACTATATACAATGTATCCAGAAAGTCTTCACACACCCCTGTCATTATATACAATGTATCCAGAAAGTCTTCACCCCGGTCACTTTATATAATGTATCCAGAAAGTCTTCACCCCCAGTCACTATATTCAATGTATCCAGAAAGTCTTCACCCCCAGTCACTATATTCAATGTATCCAGAAAGTCTTCACCCCCGGTCACTATATACAATGCATCCAGAAAGTCTTCACCCCCAGTCACTATATACAATGTATCCAGAAAGTCTTCACCCCCGTCACTATATACAATGTATCCAGAAAGTCTTCACCCCCGGTCACTATATACAATGTATCCAGAAAGTCTTCACCCCAGTCTCTATATACAATGTATCCAGAAAGTCTTCACCCCCGGTCACTATATACAATGCATCCAGAAAGTCTTCCCCCCCCCGATCACTATATACAATGTATCCACTAAGTCTTCACCCCCCCTGATTACTATATATAATGTATCCAGAAAGTCTTCACCCCCGGTCACTATATACAATGTATCCAGAAAGTCTTCACACCCCCCCCAGTAACTATATACAATGTATCCAGAAAGTCTTCACCCCCGGTCACTATATACAATGTATCCAGAAAGTCTTCACCCCCTCCAGTAACTATATACAATGTATCCAGAAAGTTTCCCCCCCCCCAGAATATATACAATGTATCCAGAAAGTCTTCACCCCCCCGGTCACTATAAAAAATGTATCCAGAAAGTCTTCACCCCCTCTGATCACTTTATACAATGTATCCAGAAAGTCTTCAACCCCCCTGTCACTATATACATTGTATCCAGAAAGTCTTCACCCCCCTGTCATTATATACAATATATCCAGAAAGTCATCACCCCCCCCCCCCCCGATCACTATATAAAATGTATCCAGAAAGTCTTCACCCCCGGTCACTATATAAAATGTATCCAGAAAGTCTTCACCCCCGGTCACTATATACAATGTATCCAGAAAGTCTTCACCCCCCAGTCACTGGATACATTATATAAAGTAACCAGGGTTGAAGACTTTCTGGATACATTGTATATAGTGACCGGGGGGTGAAGACTTTCTGGATACATTGTATATAGGGACCGGGGGGGTGAAGACTTTCTGGATACATTGTATATAGTGACCGGGGAGTGAAGACTTTCTGGATACATTGTATACAGTGACCGGGGAGTGAAGACTTTCTGGATACATTGTATATAGTGACCGGGGGTGAAGACTTTCTGGATACATTGTATATAGTGACTGGGGCTGAAGACTTTCTGGATACATTGTATATAGTGACCGGGGGTGAAGACTTTCTGGATACATTTTATATAGTGACCGGGGGTGAAGACTTTCTGGATACATTGTATATAGTGACCGGGGGTGAAGACTTTCTGGATACATTGTATATGGTGACCAGGGGTGAAGACTTTCTGGATACATTGTATATAGTGACCGGGGGTGAAGACTTTCTGGATACATTGTATATAGTGACCGGGGGTGAAGACTTTCTGGATACATTGTATATAGTGACTGGGGGTGAAGACTTTCTGGATACATTGTATATAGTGACCGGGGGTGAAGACTTTCTGGATACATTGTATATAGTGACCGGGGGGTGAAGACTTTCTGGATACATTGTATATAGTGACCGGGGAGTGAAGACTTTCTGGATACATTGTATACAGTGAACGGGGAGTGAAGACTTTCTGGATACATTGTATATAGTGACCGGGATCGAAGACTTTCTGGATACATTGTATATAGTGACTGGGGCTGAAGACTTTCTGGATACATTGTATATGGTGACCAGGGGTGAAGACTTTCTGGATACATTGTATATAGTGACCGGGGGTGAAGACTTTCTGGATACATTGTATATAGTGACCGGGGGTGAAGACTTTCTGGATACATTGTATATAGTGACCGGGGGTGAAGACTTTCTGGATACATTGTGTATAGTGACTGGGGGTGAAGACTTTCTGGATACATTGTATATAGTGATCGGGGGTGAAGACTTTCTGAATACATTGTATATAGTGACCGGGGGTGAAGACTTTCTGGATACATTGTATATAGTGACTGGGGGTGAAGAGTTTCTAGATACATTGTATATAGTGACCGGGGGTGAAGACTTTCTGGATACATTGTATATAGTGATCGGGGGTGAAGACTTTCTGGATACATTGTATATAGTGATCGGGGGTGAAGACTTTCTGGATACATTGTATATAGTGACTGGGGGTGAAGAGTTTCTAGATACTTTGGGGGAGATTTATCAAAACCTGTGTGGAGGATGAGGGGTGCAGTTGCCTATAGCATCCTAGCCAATTGCTTCCTTAAATTTTTGGAAAAATGAGAGAAGCAATCTGATTGACAACAATGTAACAGGTACTGCTCTATCCCCGTAACCCGGCTTCCGTGCTGCAGACCGGCAGGGTGGCGTTCCCTTCCACGTGCAATAGTAGAAAACGGAAGATGTCCAGCACCAGGAAGGCAGGTAAAAACTTGTTTATTGAGGTACAAAAGTAACAAACAGTATATCAAGGAGCGTAGAGCCAATCTGATTGGTTACAAATGATATTGCAGGACACGGTTGGTTAATGGGACTAGAAGGAAAGATTCTCCCAATTGTTCCAGTTTCCATATTATTTTATAAATAGTGAAATAAGTTGTGTCTGTGGCTCCATTCACCACCAGAGCTGCAATCTTTCCTGTTCTCATGCTCTGGAGGTCACATGACAGGACACTCCCTCTGTATATTGCCCCAGAAGGTGAATGCCGACACCCTACACCCCTGTATCATGCTTTAGGGATCCCCTGCTTGTGTCCCTCCAGCTGTTGCAAAAACTTTGACAACTTTCTCAGTAACCCCATGTTGCCCTGACAGACCTCGGGATTTTACTTCTACATAATAAACAGATGGAGAAATAACTGAGCAGAAGACTGAAGGTCGTGCGGCCAATCATAATAAGGGCCATTATCACATTCCGGGGCATGCACGGGCAGCTGCTTTACAACACTGTAATTTTGTAACCCTTTTGCCCAATCAGGTTGGAGGAGGTTCTACAGTATATAAGAACTTTCTGTAACCTTCTCAGCACTTGTTACAGTTTGGAGATGTTGTTCAGCCTGATGTGATCCGGACAGCAGCCCCATAAATCCCCATCTCTCCCATAAATCCCCATCTCCCCCCATAAATCCCCATCTCCCCCATAAATCCCCATCAGCCCCATAATTCACCATCAGCCCCATAAATCCCCATCAGCCCCATAAATACCCATCTCCCCCATAAATCACCATCTCCCCCATAAATCACCTTCTCCCCCATAAATCACCATCTCCCCCATAAATCACCATCAGCCCCATAAATCACCATCAGCCCCATAAATCACCATCTCCCCTATAAATCACCATCAGCCCCATAAATAACCATCTCCCCCATAAATCACCATCAGCCCCATAAATAACCATCTCCCCCATAAATCACCATCTCCCCCATAAATCACCATCTCCCCCATGAATCACCATCTCCTCCATGAATCACCATCTCCCCCATAGATCACCATCTCCCCCATAAATCCCCATCTCCCCATAAATCACCATCAGCCCCATAAATCCCCATCTCCCCCATAAATCACCATCAGCCCCATAAATCACCATCAGCCTCATAAATCACAATCTCCCCTATAAATCACCATCAGCCCAATAAATAACCATTTCCCCTATAAATCATCATCTCCCCCATAAATAACCATTTCCCCCATAAATAACCATCTCCCCCATAAATCACCATCAGCCCCATAAATCACCATCAGCCCCATAAATCACCATCTCCCCCATAGATCACCATCAGCCCCATAAATCCCCATCTCCCCATAAATCCCATCAGCCCCATAAATCACCCCCCCCCCCCAAAAAAAATCAACATCTCCCCCAGAAATCACCATCAACCCCATAAATCATCATCTCCCCCATAGATCACCATCAGCCCCATAAATCAACATCAGCCCCATAAATCGCCATCTCCCCCATAAATCCACATCAGCCCCATAGATCACCATCTCCCCCATAAATCACCATCTCCCCCATAAATCACCATCAGCCCCGTAAATCACCATCTCCCCCATAAATCACCATCTCCCCCATAAATCATCATCAGCCCCGAAAATCACCATCTCACCCAAAAATCAACATCTCCCCCATAAATCACCATCAGCCCCATAAATCACCATCTCCCCCATAAACCACCATCAGCCCCACGAATCACCATCAGCCCCATAAATCACTATTTCCCCATAAATCACCATGAGCCCCATAAATCACCATCAGCCCCATAAGTCACCATCAGCCCCATAAATCACCATCAGCCCCATAAATCCCCATCTCCCCCATAAATCACCATCAGCCCCATAAATCACCATCAGCCTCATAAATCACAATCTCCCCTATAAATCACCATCAGCCCCATAAATCCCCATCTCCCCCATAAATCCCCATCAGCCCCATAAATCACCATCTCCCCCAAAAATCAATATCTCCCCCAGAAATCACCATCAACCCCATAAATCATCATCTCCCCCATAAATCACCATCAACCCCATAAATCACCATCAGCCCCATAAATCACCATCTCCCCCATAAATCACCATCAGCCCCATGAATCACCATCAGTCCCATAAATCACTATTTCCCCATAAATCACCATGAGCCCCATAAATCACCATCAGCCCCATAAATCACCATCTCCCCCATAAATCACCATCGGCCCCATAAATCACCATCAGCCCCATAAATCACCATCAGCCCCATAAATCACCATCTCCCCCATAAATCACCATCTTCCCCATAAATCACCATCAGCCCCATAAATCACCATCAGCCCCATAAATCACCCTCTCCCCCATAAATCACCATCGGCCCCATAAATCACCATCAGCCCCATAAATCACCATCTCCCCCATAAACCACCATCAGCCCCATGAATCACCATCAGCCCCATAAATCACCATCTCCCCCATAAATCACCATCAGCCCCGTAAATCACCATCTCGCCCAAAAATCAACATCTCCCCCATAAATCACCATCAGCCCCATAAATCACCATCTCCCCCATAAACCACCATCAGCCCCATGAATCACCATCAGCCCCATAAATCACTATTTCCCCATAAATCACCATGAGCCCCATAAATCACCATGAGCCCCATAAATCACCATCTCCCCCATAAATCACCATCTCCCCAAGAAATCACCATCAACCCCATTAATCATAATCTCCCCCATAGATCACCATCAGCCCCATAAATCACCATCAGCCCCATAAATCGCCATCTCCCCCATAAATCACCATCAGCCCCATAGATCACCATCTCCCCCATAAATCACCATCTCCCCCATAAATCACCATCAGCCCCGTAAATCACCATTTCCCCCAAAAATCAACATCTCCCCCATAAATCACCATCAGCCCCATAAATCACTTTCTCCCCCAAAAATCAACATCTCCCACATAAATCACCATCAGCCCCATAAATCACTTTCTCCCCCATAAATCATCATCAGCCCCGTAAATCACCATCTCGCCCAAAAATCAACATCTCCCCCATAAATCACCATCAGCCCCATAAATCACCATCTCCCCCATAAACCACCATCAGCCCTATGAATCATCATCAGCCCCATAAATCACCATCTCCCCCATAAATCACCATCAGCCCCGTAAATCACCATCTCGCCCAAAATTCAACATCTCCCCCATAAATCACATTCAGCCCCATAAATCACCATCTCCCCCATAAACCACCATGAGCCCCACGAATCACCATCAGCCCCATAAATCACTATTTCCCCATAAATCACCATGAGCCCCATAAATCACCATGAGCCCCATAAATCACCATCAGCCCCATAAGTCACCATCAGCCCCATAAATCACCATCTCCCCCGTAAATCACAATCAGCCCCATAAATCACCATCTCCCCCATAGATCACCATCTCCCCCATAAATCCCCATTTCCCCCATAGATCACCATCAGCCCCATAAATCCCCATCTCCCCCATAAATCCCCATCAGCCCCATAAATCACCATCTCCCCCAAAAATCAACATCTCCCCCAGAAATCACCATCAACCCCATAAATCATCATCTCCCCCATAGATCACCATCAACCCCATAAATCACCATCAGCCCCATAAATCACCATCTCCCCCATAAATCACCATCGGCCCCATAAATCACCATCAGCCCCATAAATCACCATCTCCCCCATAAACCACCATCAGCCCCATGAATCACCATCAGCCCCATAAATCACCATCTCCCCCATAAATCACCATCAGCCCCGTAAATCACCATCTCGCCCAAAAATCAACATCTCCCCCATAAATCACTATCAGCCCCATAAATCACCATCTCCCCCATAAACCACCATCAGCCCCATGAATCACCATCAGCCCCATAAATCACTATTTCCCAATAAATCACCATGAGCCCCATAAATCACCATGAGCCCCATAAATCACCATCAGCCCCATAAATCACCATCGGCCCCATAAATCACCATCAGCCCCATAAATCACCATCAGCCCCATAAATCACCATCTCCCCCATAAATCACCATCAGCCCCATAAATCAGCATCTTCCCCATAAATCACCATATCCCCCATAAATCACCATCTCCCCCATAAATCCCCATCTCCCCCATAAATCCCCATCTCCCCCACAAATCACCATCAGGCCCATAAATCACCATCTCCCCCACAAATCACCATCAGCCCCATAAATCACCATCTCCCCCATAAATCACCATCGGCCCCATAAATCACCATCAGCCCCATAAATCATCATCTCCCCCATAAACCACCATCAGCCCCATGAATCACCATCAGCCCCATAAATCACCATCTCCCCCATAAATCACCATCAGCCCCGTAAATCACCATCTCGCCCAAAAATCAACATCTCCCCCATAAATCGCCATCAGCCCCATAAATCACCATCTCCCCCATAAACCACCATCAGCCCCATGAATCACCATCAGCCCCATAAATCACTATTTCCCCATAAATCACCATGAGCCCCATAAATCACCATCAGCCCCTTAAATCACCATCTCCCCCATAAATCACCATCGGCCCCATAAATCACCATCAGCCCCATAAATCACCATCAGCCCCATAAATCACCATCTCCCCCATAAATCACCATCTTACCCATAAATCACCATGAGCCCCATAAATCACCATCAGCCCCATAAATCACCATCTCCCCCATAAATCACCATCAGCCCCATAAATCAGCATCTTCCCCATAAATCACCATATCCCCCATAAATCACCATCTCCCCCATAAATCCCCATCTCCCCCATAAATCCCCATCTCCCCCACAAATCACCATCAGGCCCATAAATCACCATCTCCCCCACAAATCACCATCAGGCCCATAAATCACCATCTCCCCCATAAATCACCATCTCCCCCATAAATCAATATCAGGCCCATAAATCACCATCTCCCCCACAAATCACCATCAGGCCCATAAATCACCATCTCCCCCATAAATCACCATCTCCCCCATAAATCACCATCAGCCCCATAAATCAGCATCTTCCCCATAAATCACCATATCCCCCATAAATCACCATCTCCCCCATAAATCCCCATCTCCCCCATAAATCCCCATCTCCCCCATAAATCCCCATCTCCCCCACAAATCACCATCAGGCCCATAAATCACCATCTCCCCCACAAATCACCATCAGGCCCATAAATCACCATCTCCCCCATAAATCACCATCTCCCCCATAAATCACTATCAGCCCCATAAATCACCATCAGCCCCATAAATCACCATACATCTCCCTAAGCATCTCCCCCATAAATCACCATCAGCCCCATAAATCACTATCAGTCCCATAAATCACTATTTCCCCATAAATCACCATGAGCCCCATAAATCACCATCAGCCCCATAAATCACCATCTCCCCCATAAATCACCATCGGCCCCATAAATCACCATCAGCCCCATAAATCACCATCAGCCCCATAAATCACCATCTCCCCCATAAATCACCATCTTCCCCATAAATCACCATCAGCCCCATAAATCACCATCAGCCCCATAAATCACCCTCTCCCCCATAAATCACCATCGGCCCCATAAATCACCATCAGCCCCATAAATCACCATCTCCCCCATAAACCACCATCAGCCCCATGAATCACCATCAGCCCCATAAATCACCATCTCCCCCATAAATCACCATCAGCCCCGTAAATCACCATCTCGCCCAAAAATCAACATCTCCCCCATAAATCACCATCAGCCCCATAAATCACCATCTCCCCCATAAACCACCATCAGCCCCATGAATCACCATCAGCCCCATAAATCACTATTTCCCCATAAATCACCATGAGCCCCATAAATCACCATGAGCCCCATAAATCACCATCTCCCCCATAAATCACCATCTCCCCAAGAAATCACCATCAACCCCATTAATCATAATCTCCCCCATAGATCACCATCAGCCCCATAAATCACCATCAGCCCCATAAATCGCCATCTCCCCCATAAATCACCATCAGCCCCATAGATCACCATCTCCCCCATAAATCACCATCTCCCCCATAAATCACCATCAGCCCCGTAAATCACCATTTCCCCCAAAAATCAACATCTCCCCCATAAATCACCATCAGCCCCATAAATCACTTTCTCCCCCAAAAATCAACATCTCCCACATAAATCACCATCAGCCCCATAAATCACTTTCTCCCCCATAAATCATCATCAGCCCCGTAAATCACCATCTCGCCCAAAAATCAACATCTCCCCCATAAATCACCATCAGCCCCATAAATCACCATCTCCCCAATAAACCACCATCAGCCCTATGAATCATCATCAGCCCCATAAATCACCATCTCCCCCATAAATCACCATCAGCCCCGTAAATCACCATCTCGCCCAAAATTCAACATCTCCCCCATAAATCACATTCAGCCCCATAAATCACCATCTCCCCCATAAACCACCATGAGCCCCACGAATCACCATCAGCCCCATAAATCACTATTTCCCCATAAATCACCATGAGCCCCATAAATCACCATGAGCCCCATAAATCACCATCAGCCCCATAAGTCACCATCAGCCCCATAAATCACCATCTCCCCCGTAAATCACAATCAGCCCCATAAATCACCATCTCCCCCATAGATCACCATCTCCCCCATAAATCCCCATTTCCCCCATAGATCACCATCAGCCCCATAAATCCCCATCTCCCCCATAAATCCCCATCAGCCCCATAAATCACCATCTCCCCCAAAAATCAACATCTCCCCCAGAAATCACCATCAACCCCATAAATCATCATCTCCCCCATAGATCACCATCAACCCCATAAATCACCATCAGCCCCATAAATCACCATCTCCCCCATAAATCACCATCGGCCCCATAAATCACCATCAGCCCCATAAATCACCATCTCCCCCATAAACCACCATCAGCCCCATGAATCACCATCAGCCCCATAAATCACCATCTCCCCCATAAATCACCATCAGCCCCGTAAATCACCATCTCGCCCAAAAATCAACATCTCCCCCATAAATCACTATCAGCCCCATAAATCACCATCTCCCCCATAAACCACCATCAGCCCCATGAATCACCATCAGCCCCATAAATCACTATTTCCCAATAAATCACCATGAGCCCCATAAATCACCATGAGCCCCATAAATCACCATCAGCCCCATAAATCACCATCGGCCCCATAAATCACCATCGGCCCCATAAATCACCATCAGCCCCATAAATCACCATCAGCCCCATAAATCACCATATCCCCCATAAATCACCATCTCCCCCATAAATCCCCATCTCCCCCATAAATCCCCATCTCCCCCATAAATCCCCATCTCCCCCACAAATCACCATCAGGCCCATAAATCACCATCTCCCCCACAAATCACCATCAGCCCCATAAATCACCATCTCCCCCATAAATCACCATCGGCCCCATAAATCACCATCAGCCCCATAAATCATCATCTCCCCCATAAACCACCATCAGCCCCATGAATCACCATCAGCCCCATAAATCACCATCTCCCCCATAAATCACCATCAGCCCCGTAAATCACCATCTCGCCCAAAAATCAACATCTCCCCCATAAATCGCCATCAGCCCCATAAATCACCATCTCCCCCATAAACCACCATCAGCCCCATGAATCACCATCAGCCCCATAAATCACTATTTCCCCATAAATCACCATGAGCCCCATAAATCACCATCAGCCCCTTAAATCACCATCTCCCCCATAAATCACCATCGGCCCCATAAATCACCATCAGCCCCATAAATCACCATCAGCCCCATAAATCACCATCTCCCCCATAAATCACCATCTTACCCATAAATCACCATGAGCCCCATAAATCACCATCAGCCCCATAAATCACCATCTCCCCCATAAATCACCATCAGCCCCATAAATCAGCATCTTCCCCATAAATCACCATATCCCCCATAAATCACCATCTCCCCCATAAATCCCCATCTCCCCCATAAATCCCCATCTCCCCCACAAATCACCATCAGGCCCATAAATCACCATCTCCCCCACAAATCACCATCAGGCCCATAAATCACCATCTCCCCCATAAATCACCATCTCCCCCATAAATCAATATCAGGCCCATAAATCACCATCTCCCCCACAAATCACCATCAGGCCCATAAATCACCATCTCCCCCATAAATCACCATCTCCCCCATAAATCACCATCAGCCCCATAAATCAGCATCTTCCCCATAAATCACCATATCCCCCATAAATCACCATCTCCCCCATAAATCCCCATCTCCCCCATAAATCCCCATCTCCCCCATAAATCCCCATCTCCCCCACAAATCACCATCAGGCCCATAAATCACCATCTCCCCCACAAATCACCATCAGGCCCATAAATCACCATCTCCCCCATAAATCACCATCTCCCCCATAAATCACTATCAGCCCCATAAATCACCATCAGCCCCATAAATCACCATACATCTCCCTAAGCATCTCCCCCATAAATCACCATCAGCCCCATAAATCACTATCTCACCCATAAATCACCATACATCTCCCTAAAAATCTCCCCCATAAATCACCATCAGCCCCATAAATCACCATCTCCCCCATAAATCACCATCAGCCCCATAAATCACCATCTCCCCCATAAATCACCATCACCCCATAAATCACCATCTCCCCCATGAATCATCATCAGCACCATATATCACCATCTCCCCCATAAATCACCATCTCCCCCATAAATCACCATCAGCCCCATATGTCACCATCTCCCCCATAAATCATCATACATCTCCCTAAACATCTCCCCCATAAATCACCATCAGCCCCATAAATCACCATCTCCCCCAAAAATCAACATCTCCCCCATAAATCACCATCAGCCCCATAAATCACCACCTCCCCCATAAATCACCATCAGCACCGTAAATCACCATCTCCCCCAAAAATCAACATCTCCCCCATAAATCACCATCTCCCCCATAAACCACCATCTTCCCCATAAATCACCATCAGCCCCACAAATCACCATCAGCCCCATAAATCACCATCTCCCCATAAATCACCATCAGCCCCATAAATCCCCAACTCCCCCATAAATCACCATCTGCCCTATAAATCACCATCTCCCCTATAAATCACTATCAGCCCCATAAATCACCATCAGCCCCGTAAATCCCCATCTCCCCATAAATCACCATCAGCCCCATAAATCACCATCTCCCCCATAAATTACCATCTCCCCTATAAATCACCATCTCCCCTATAAATCACTATCAGCCCCATAAATCCCCATATCCCCCATAAATCACCATCAGCACCGTAAATCACCATCTCGCCCAAAATTCAACATCTCCCCCATAAATCACCATCAGCCCCATAAATCACCATCTCCCCCATAAACCACCATGAGCCCCACGAATCACCATCAGCCCCATAAATCACCATGAGCCCCATAAATCACCATGAGCCCCATAAATCACCATCAGCCCCATAAGTCACCATCAGCCCCATAAATCACCATCTCCCCCGTAAATCACCATCAGCCCCATAAATCACCATCTCCCCCATAGATCACCATCTCCCCCATAAATCCCCATTTCCCCCATAGATCACCATCAGCCCCATAAATCCCCATCTCCCCCATAAATCCCCATCAGCCCCATAAATCACCATCTCCCCCAAAAATCAACATCTCCCCCAGAAATCACCATCAACCCCATAAATTATCATCTCCCCCATAGATCACCATCAACCCCATAAATCACCATCAGCCCCATAAATCACCATCTCCCCCATAAATCACCATCGGCCCCATAAATCACCATCAGCCCCATAAATCACCATCTCCCCCATAAACCACCATCAGCCCCATGAATCACCATCAGCCCCATAAATCACCATCTCCCCCATAAATCACCATCAGCCCCGTAAATCACCATCTCGCCCAAAAATCAACATCTCCCCCATAAATCACCATCTCCCCCATAAATCACCATCTCCCCCATAAACCACCATCAGCCCCATGAATCACCATCAGCCCCATAAATCACTATTTCCCCATAAATCACCATGAGCCCCATAAATCACCATGAGCCCCATAAATCACCATCAGCCCCATAAATCATTATCGGCCCCATAAATCACCATCAGCCCCATAAATCACCATCAGCCCCATAAATCACCATCTCCCCCATAAATCACCATCTTCCCCATAAATCACCATCAGCCCCATAAATCACCATCAGCCCCATAAATCACCATCTCCCCCATAAATCACCATCAGCCCCATAAATCAGCATCTTCCCCATAAATCACCATATCCCCCATAAATCACCATCTCCCCCATAAATCCCCATCTCCCCCATAAATCCCCATCTCCCCCACAAATCACCATCAGGCCCATAAATCACCATCTCCCCCACAAATCACCATCAGGCCCATAAATCACCATCTCCCCCATAAATCACCATCTCCCCCATAAATCACTATCAGCCCCATAAATCACCATCAGCCCCATAAATCACCATACATCTCCCTAAGCATCTCCCCCATAAAACACCATCAGCCCCATAAATCACTATCTCCCCCATAAATCACCATACATCTCCCTAAAAATCTCCCCCATAAATCACCATCAGCCCCATAAATCACCATCTCCCCCATAAATCACCATCTGCCCCATAAATCACCATCTCCCCCATAAATCACCATCAGCCCCATAAATCACCATCAGCCCCATAAATCACCATCTCTACCATAAACCACCATCAGCCCCATGAATCACCATCAGTCCCATAAATCACCATCTCCCCCATAAATCACCATCAGCCCCGTAAATCACCATCTCGCCCAAAAATCAACATCTCCCCCATAAATCACCATCAGCCCCATAAATCACCATCTCCCCCATAAACCACCATCAGCCCCATGAATCACCATCAGCCCCATAAAACACTATTTCCCCATAAATCACCATGAGCCCCATAAATCACCATCAGCCCCTTAAATCACCATCTCCCCCATAAATCACCATCGGCCCCATAAATCACCATCAGCCCCATAAATCACCATCAGCCCCATAAATCACCATCTCCCCCATAAATCACCATCTTCCCCATAAATCACCATGAGCCCCATAAATCACCATCAGCCCCATAAATCACCATCTCCCCCATAAATCACCATCAGCCCCATAAATCAGCATCTTCCCCATAAATCACCATATCCCCCATAAATCACCATCTCCCCCATAAATCCCCATCTCCCCCATAAATCCCCATCTCCCCCACAAATCACCATCAGGCCCATAAATCACCATCTCCCCCACAAATCACCATCAGGCCCATAAATCACCATCTCCCCCATAAATCACCATCTCCCCCATAAATCAATATCAGCCCCATAAATCACCATCAGCCCCATAAATCACCATACATCTCCCTAAGCATCTCCCCCATAAATCACCATCAGCCCCATAAATCACTATCTCACCCATAAATCACCATACATCTCCCTAAAAATCTCCCCCATAAATCACCATCAGCCCCATAAATCACCATCTCCCCCATAAATCACCATCAGCCCCATAAATCACCATCTCCCCCATAAATCACCATCACCCCATAAATCACCATCTCCCCCATGAATCATCATCAGCACCATATATCACCATCTCCCCCATAAATCACCATCTCCCCCATAAATCACCATCAGCCCCATATGTCACCATCTCCCCCATAAATCATCATACATCTCCCTAAACATCTCCCCCATAAATCACCATCAGCCCCATAAATCACCATCTCCCCCAAAAATCAACATCTCCCCCATAAATCACCATCAGCCCCATAAATCACCACCTCCCCCATAAATCACCATCAGCACCGTAAATCACCATCTCCCCCAAAAATCAACATCTCCCCCATAAATCACCATCTCCCCCATAAACCAACATCTTCCCCATAAATCACCATCAGCCCCACAAATCACCATCAGCCCCATAAATCACCATCTCCCCATAAATCACCATCAGCCCCATAAATCACCATCTCCCCTATAAATCACCATCACCCCATAAATCACCATCTCCCCCATGAATCATCATCAGCACCATATATCACCATCTCCCCCATAAATCACCATCTCCCCCATAAATCACCATCAGCCCCATATGTCACCATCTCCCCCATAAATCATCATACATCTCCCTAAACATCTCCCCCATAAATCACCATCTCCCCCAAAAATCAACATCTCCCCCATAAATCACCATCAGCCCCATAAATCACCACCTCCCCCATAAATCACCATCAGCACCGTAAATCACCATCTCCCCCAAAAATCAACATCTCCCCCATAAATCACCATCTCCCCCATAAACCAACATCTTCCCCATAAATCACCATCAGCCCCACAAATCACCATCAGCCCCATAAATCACCATCTCCCCATAAATCACCATCAGCCCCATAAATCCCCAACTCCCCCATAAATCACCATCTGCCCTATAAATCACCATCTCCCCTATAAATCACTATCAGCCCCATAAATCACCATCAGCCCCGTAAATCCCCATCTCCCCATAAATCACCATCAGCCCCATAAATCACCATCTCCCCCATAAATCACCATCTCCCCTATAAATCACCATCTCCCCTATAAATCACTATCAGCCCCATAAATCCCCATATCCCCCATAAATCCCCATCTCCCCCATAAATCACCATCAGCCCCATAAATCACCATCTCCCCCATAAATCACCATCTCCCCCATAAATCACCATACATCTCCCTAAACATCTCATACATCTCCTCCATACATCTCCTCCGTACATCTCCTCATACATCTCCTCATACATCTCCTCATACATCTCCTTATACATCTCCTCATACATCTCCTCCATACATCTCCTCATACATCTCCTCATACATCTCTCCCATACATCTCCTCATACATCTCCCCATACATCTCCCCCATACATCTCCTCATACATCTCCCCCATACATCTCCTCATACATCTCCCCATACATCTCCCCCATACATCTCCTCATACATCTCCCCCATACATCTCCTCCATACATCTCCTCATACATCTCCTCCATACATCTCCTCATACATCTCCCCCATACATCTCCTCATACATCTCCCCATACATCTCCCCCATACATCTCCTCATATATCTCCTCCATACATCTCCTCCATACATCTCCCCCATACATCTCCTCCATACATCTCCCCCATACATCCCCCCCATACATCTCCTCATACATCTCCCCATACATCTCCCCCATACATCTCCTCATACATCTCCCCATACATCTCCTCCATACATCTCCTCCATACATCTCCCCCATACATCTCCTCATACATCTCCTCCATACATCTCCCCCATACATTTCCCCATACATCTCCTCATACATCTCCTCCATACATCTCCTCACACATCGCCTCCATACATCTTCTTATACATCTCCCCCATACATTTCCCCATACATCTACTCATACATCTCCTCCATACATCTCCTCACACATCTCCTCCATACATCTTCTTATACATCTCCCCTATACATCTCCTCCATACATCTCCTCCATACATCTCCTCCATACATCTCCTCATACCTCTCCTCCATACATCTCCTCATACATCTCCTCCCTACATCTCCCCCATACATCTCCTCCATACATCTCCTCATACATCTCCTCCATACATCTCCACCATACATCTCCTCATACATCTCCCCCATACATCTCCTCCATACACCTCCCCATACATCTCCCCCATACATTTCCCCATACATATCCCCATACATCTCATCATACATCTCCTCCATACATCTCCCCCACACATCTCCTCATACATCTCTCCCATACATCTCCTCATACATCTCCCCCATACATCTCCTCCATACATCTCCTCATACATCTCCTCCATACATCTCCTCATACATCTCCCCCATACATCTCCTCATACATCTCCCCATACATCTCCCCCATACATCTCCTCATATATCTCCTCCATACATCTCCTCCATACATCTCCCCCATACCATCTCCTCCATACATCTCCCCCATACATCTCCCCCATACATCTCCTCATACATCTCCCCATACATCTCCCCCATACATCTCCTCATACATCTCCCCATACATCTCCTCCATACATCTCCTCCATACATCTCCCCCATACATCTCCTCATACATCTCCTCCATACATCTCCCCCATACATTTCCCCATACATCTCCTCATACATCTCCTCCATACATCTCCTCACACATCGCCTCCATACATCTTCTTATACATCTCCCCCATACATTTCCCCATACATCTCCTCATACATCTCCTCCATACATCTCCTCACACATCTCCTCCATACATCTTCTTATACATCTCCCCTATACATCTCCTCCATACATCTCCTCCATACATCTCCTCCATACATCTCCTCATACCTCTCCTCCATACATCTCCTCATACATCTCCTCCCTACATCTCCCCCATACATCTCCTCCATACATCTCCTCATACATCTCCTCCATACATCTCCACCATACATCTCCTCATACATCTCCCCCATACATCTCCTCCATACACCTCCCCATACATCTCCCCCCATACATTTCCCCATACATATCCCCATACATCTCATCATACATCTCCTCCATACATCTCCCCCACACATCTCCTCATACATCTCTCCCATACATCTCCTCATACATCTCCCCCATACATCTCCTCCATACATCTCCTCATACATCTCCTCCATACATCTCCTCATACATCTCCCCCATACATCTCCTCATACATCTCCCCATACATCTCCCCCATACATCTCCTCATATATCTCCTCCATACATCTCCTCCATACATCTCCCCCATACCATCTCCTCCATACATCTCCCCCATACATCTCCCCCATACATCTCCTCATATATCTCCCCATACATCTCCCCCATACATCTCCTCATACATCTCCCCATACATCTCCTCCATACATCTCCTCCATACATCTCCCCCATACATCTCCTCATACATCTCCTCCATACATCTCCCCCATACATTTCCCCATACATCTCCTCATACATCTCCTCCATACATCTCCTCACACATCGCCTCCATACATCTTCTTATACATCTCCCCCATACATTTCCCCATACATCTCCTCATACATCTCCTCCATACATCTCCTCACACATCTCCTCCATACATCTTCTTATACATCTCCCCTATACATCTCCTCCATACATCTCCTCCATACATCTCCTCCATACATCTCCTCATACCTCTCCTCCATACATCTCCTCATACATCTCCTCCCTACATCTCCCCCATACATCTCCTCCATACATCTCCTCATACATCTCCTCCATACATCTCCACCATACATCTCCTCATACATCTCCCCCCATACATCTCCCCATACATCTCCTCATACATCTCCTCATACATCTCCTCATACATCTCCCCCATACATCTCCTCATACATCTCTTCCATACTTCTCCTCCATACATCTCCCCTATACATCTCCTCCATACATCTCCTTATACATCTCCTCCATACATCTCCCCCACACATCTCCTCATACATCTCCCCCATACATCTCCTCCATACATCTCCCCATTTATCTCCCCATACTTCTCCCCCATACATCTCCTCATACATCTCCTCCATACATCTCCTCATACATCTCCTCATACATCTCCTCCATACATCTCCACCATACATCTCCTCATACATCTCCTCATACATCTCCTCATACATCTCCTCCATACATCTCCTCATACATCTCCTCATACATCTCCTCCATACATCTCCACCATACATCTCCTCATACATCTCCTCATACATCTCCTCATACATCTCCTCATACATCTCCCCATACATCTCCTCCATACATCTCCCCATTTATCTCCCCATACTTCTCCCCCATACATCTCCTCCATACATCTCCCAATACATCTCCTCATATATCTCCTCCATACATCTCCTCCATACATCTCCTCATACATCTCCTCATACATCTCCACCATACATCTCCACCATACATCTCCTCATACATCTCCTCCGTACATCTCCCCCATACATCTCCTCATACATCTCCTCATACATCTCCTCATACATCTCCTCCACACATCTCCTCTATACATCTCCCCATACATCTCCCCATACATCTCCTCATACATCTTCATACATCTCCTCCATACATTTCCCCATACATCTCCCCCATACATATCCTCATACATCTCCTCCATACATCTCCTCATACATCTCCTCCATACATCTCCTCATACATCTCCTCCATACATCTCCTTGTACATCTCCATACATCTCCCCCATACATCTTCTCCATACATCTCCTCATACATCTCCTCATACATCTCCCCATACATCTCCTCCATACATCTCCCCCATACATCTCCATCATACATCTCCTCATACATCTCCTCATACATCTCCTCCATACATCTCCTCCATACATCTCCCCATTTATCTCCCCATACTTCTCCCCCATACATCTCCTCATACATCTCCTCCATACATCTCCTCATACATCTCCACCATACATCTCCACCATACATCTCCTCATACATCTCCTCCATACATCTCCTCATACATCTCCTCCATACATCTCCTCATACATCTCCTCCATACATCTCCTCCCTACATCTCCCCATTTATCTCCCCATACTTGTCCCCCATACATCTCCTCATACATCTCCTCCATACATCTCCTCATACATCTCCTCATACATCTCCTCATACATCTCCACCATACATCTCCACCATACATCTCCTCATACATCTCCTCCGTACATCTCCTCATACATCTCACCCATACATCTCCCCATACATCTCCTCCATACATCTCCCCATACATCTCCTGTCACCCTGGGGCAGTGGTCTGTAAATGGTGGACCTTCAGATGGTGCAAAACTACAACTCCCAGCATGCCCGGACAAAACCACATTGTTGCAAAACTACTGTACAATATTTCATCTGTGAGTTTTTAAACCAACCCCTATGTTTTTTAGCTGTTGCAGCCTTCGGCTGTCTGAGCATGCTGGGAGTTGTAATTTTGCAACAGCTGGAGTTGCAGTTTTGAAACCACTGATATATATCATGCAGGATCTATGGAAAGCGGAGTGACCCCCTCCTGTCCGATCCTGTGATGGCCGCTATTATTCCCCTCCCTAAAGAAATCCTGAGCAGCATCTGAATAGATATTTATTTAATATAAAAGAAAAGTTACAAATTTGTCTATTTAGAAATGTAAAAATGCCCGGTGCCCACTGCCCCCCTTGTGCCACCGACCTGTGCACCTCGCCTGTGCCCCCGACCTGTGCCCCCCGCCTGTGCCCCCCGCCTGTGCCCCCCGCCGTTGCCATCCATAATATTATCCATCTCATTCCTGTAATCTTCGGGGCCTCAGAATATTCTCCACCGCTATTTTTTTTTATTTAATTTATTTTTTTGTTACATTTTTCGGCCTCTGTCTTATGTCCCAGGCACCACAGACGACCAATAAAAGAATAAAATATTTTGGGTGGTTGCTATAGGAGTGCCATAACTCGGGCATGTGAATTTCCCATAGAAATAGCATCTGACCAGGGGGAGGGGGGGGGGGGTGAAGGGCTCTCGGGGCCCTATTAATAGCTAAGGAAAAATTGTGTGATATTTCTGTACGGATGCAAAATATTTGTAAAGTGTGTGAACGGCGACTATGGGCCCCATTAGTGCATTATATGGAGGGTCCCTGGACATCCTGGGTCATATATCAATCCCGTTATATGTCTAGAGTTCCCCTCCTCACAATTCAGAGAGCAGGAGGAGCTCCTCCTCCAGTATATGTCCTATTATCACTAGAGATGAGCAAATCAAAGCTGACGAACCCGAATTCGTTAAGAATTTCAGGAAATGTTTGATTTGCAACGAATGCGAATATCACCGCAATTCACGCTTCAGGGCATCTAAAATGGTGGATCCACATGTCAGTACATGGGGCAAGGGATGCTGGGAAGGCAGGAAGGCAAAGTGGGAAGTGCAGTCCAGGAATGTTTAACATCCTCCTAGTCACATCAGCGTTTTCGTGGACGGAGAGCAGTGTTTTTCTCACTGAAAAGGATTCTTACTGCAGCATTAACCTCCCAGTCACTTTCTTCAGCATTGTATTACAGAGAGGGGCGGAGAGCTGTGTGTTGTCTCATTCATTTCAACAAGCTGCCTCAGCTTCATAAACCTTAGCAGAGGAGACAGGGAGAATTTTTCAGCGCAATTCAGTGTCTTTGTTCCACAAAAAAATCATCTGCTGGTTATACTAGTCTGTAGATGGTATAATACCCATGAGTCCATTCCTAATTGTCTGTAGATGATATAATACCCACCAGTCCATTCCTAATAGTCTGTAGATGGTATAATACCCATCAGTCCATTCCTAATAGTCTGTAGACAGCATAATACCCAGCAGTCCATTCCTAATAGTCTGTAGACGGTATAATACCCAGCAGTCCATTCCTAATAGTCTGTAGACGGTATAATACCCAGCAGTCCATTCCTAATAGTCTGTAGATGGTATAATACCCAGCAGTCCATTCCTAATAGTCTGTAGACGGTATAATACCCAGCAGTCCATTCCTAATAGTCTGTAGATGGTATAATACCCAGCAGTCCATTCCTAATAGTCTGTAGACAGAATAATACCCAGCAGTCCATTCCTAATAGTCTGTAGACGGTATAATACCCAGCAGTCCATTCCTAATAGTCTGTAGACGGTATAATACCCAGCAGTCCATTCCTAATAGTCTGTAGATGGTATAATACCCAGCAGTCCATTCCTAATAGTCTGTAGACGGTATAATACCCAGCAGTCCATTCCTAATAGTCTGTAGATGGTATAATACACAGCAGTCCATTCCTAATAGTCTGTAGACGGTATAATACCCAGCAGTCCATTCCTAATAGTCTGTAGACAGTATAATACCCAGCAGTCCATTCCTAATAGTCTGTAGACAGTATAATACCCAGCAGTCCATTCCTAATAGTCTGTAGACAGTATAATACCCAGCAGTCCATTCCTAATAGTCTGTAGACAGTATAATACCCAGCAGTCCATTCCTAATAGTCTGTAGATGGTATAATACCCAGCAGTCCATTCCTAATAGTCTGTAGACTGTATAATACCCAGCAGTCCATTCCTAATAGTCTGTAGACAGTATAATACCCGGCAGTCCATTCCTAATAGTCTGTAGACGGTATAATACCCACAGTCCATTCCTAATAGTCTGTAGACGGTATAATACCCAGCAGTCCATTCCTAATAGTCTGTAGACGGTATAATACCCAGCAGTCCATTCCTAATAGTCTGTAGACGGTATAATACCCAGCAGTCCATTCCTAATAGTCTGTAGACGGTATAATACCCACAGTCCATTCCTAATAGTCTGTAGATGGTATAATACCCAGCAGTCCATTCCTAATAGTCTGTAGACGGTATAATACCCAGCAGTCCATTCCTAATAGTCTGCGAGAGAGAAAGCGCAATTTTGTGTTTAGTACACAGCGACTGTGTTCTGCAGCCTTTTGTGTACTGCTGGGGTTGTGCAAAAATATGTTTTTTTTAAGGGTACTGTAGCACATTTTTCTGCCCTCATCAGTGCATACTGCATATGTACATGTAAGTAGTGTACTATTTTGTACCTGTTAATCTGTCAAGGGCCTACATACTGTGAAAGGCCAGCCAAAAGTAATCACCTGGTGTTCTAGACAAACACTGTTTTAAAGAGGAATGTACACTGCCGTACTCATTCCATCTTCCTCCCATACTGCTTTTTCTTCTTCTTCTTCTTTTTCTTCTTCCTTTTTATTTTTCCCCTCTCTCCTCCCACCCCACCCCTCTCTTTTTCCTTCTCCTTTATGACCTCCATCTCTACCCCCCCTTCTCCCCCCCAGGTATGAAAGTTATACTCCTAATACTCTTCCACGACAATGCTCAATGATACATATGCTTTATGTTTCTATCTCTCTCGTGATTGTATCAATACAATGCGATGTGGACCTTGTGCACACCCCACATTCTCCTGCTCTCCCTGCGATCAAATGAAAGTGTACACATCCTTCCTCTATTCCACTTACACCATTGAGATGCCTTTCTCTTCATTGTTTCCCAGTAATTGTACACTGGAAGTGTATTGTATTCTATTGCTTCTGATGCTATTTGTACCTGACTAACGTATACCTATGTTCTTACAAAACTTAAATAAAACTTTTACTTTTGAAAAAAAAATACTGTTTTAAGCGTAGTGAAGCGTATTGTACTACCCTCATATACGCACTAAGTATGTAAGGCAGAGAAATTCCAGGTCGTGCACACAGCAGACAGAGTTGGCAGCAGACTTGGGGCGAGTGGCAGCAGGAGTCACAGCGAGAGGCCTGAGCTCCTGTTATCAGTCAAGGTCGTGCCTTGACCAGCAACCCATCTGCCGTCTTCGATTGGTTAACACGGTCATCCACGTCAACACAAGTGATATCTGATACCCCCAGTCAACAGCCGGTGTGTTCCTCAGATGCAACCCTCAGGTGGCATGGCCCGGGAGCAGTCCCTGTCCTCCCATTGCATTTGTCTTATGCTGTTCCATATCCTAGAGAAATATCTTATGCTGTGGGTTCAGCTCCACTATTCACTGAGGACGATCTAATAGAGGACAGTCAGCAGCTACTGCCCAGCCAAGAAGGGGAGGAGACATGCGCCACTTGCTCTGCTAGGCGGCCAAGTAGTGATGCGGAGAGTGACGTGAGAGGCAGTGTTGTCAGGGTTCAGGGTCCTGAAACAGACACTGTTGGGGAACCTGAGAAGGACATTAGTGACGTGCACACACCTGTTGATGATGATGAAGTTGATCACAGTTGGGAGCCGGGTGCAGAAGGGGCTTCATCATCACCAGGCGAAGAGAGTTGCAGGTTGCCCTTGAGGCAGCAAGGCGGTAGCATGGTTGGCAGTCAGCATGGTGGCAGAAGTGGAAATTCTGGAGCCAAATGCGCCTGGGGGAGACCACCTGCTTCGTGGCAGCCTACCTTCTCAGGAGGTAGTGGAACAGGGGTTTCTGGAGATGGCGCCAGTAACAGTCAATTAGTGCGGACTGCGGGTGGGAGAATCAGCTACTCGGCAGTGTGGCAGTTTTTCATCAAGCATCCGGAGGAGGTTCACATAGCCACATGCAAGATATGTCGGCAGAAGGTGAAGCGTGGCCAGGGTCCCAATGTTGGTACCAAGGCCCTGCGTCAACATATGCTTCACCACCATTAAGCGGTCTGGGAGAACCGTGGCTCCGATATATTGGTACAGCCTGCTGCATCACCCAGTGGCCATCCGCTCCCTCCTTCATCCAGCCAAGGCTCCACCACCTCAGCCGAAGGGAACTGTGTGTCAAACCCTCCTTCTGTCGCTCCAGATGCTTCTGTCCCTCCTACTTTTAGTCAGCGATTCCACCAACAATCCAGTGGCGAAGCCATGTCCAAGAGACAACATTATGCACCCACTCATGCAACGGCGCAGAAGCTGAATGTGCTCATGTCCAAGTTGCTGGTGCTGCAGTCCCTCCCTTTTCAAGTGGTGGACTCTGCACCTTTCAGAGAATGGATGGCTCGTGCCGAGCCGAGGTGGAGAGTCCCAAGACGTCATTTCTTTGCGAAGAAGGCAGTACCAGCCCTGCACAATTTTGGGGAAGAGAAGGTGGTCCAGTCCTTGAGCCTGTCAGTGTGTACCAAAGTGCACGATGGCTGTAACTACAGTCAGGGACAATACATGTCCTTTACGGCTCACTGGGTGAATGTGTTTCCTGCACAGCCACAACCCCAACTTGGACAGGTCATGCCGCTTCCTCCTCCATGCTCTCAGCCTGTTGGTCCTGTGACAGTGTGCGACTCCGCCTCCTCATTCTCCACCATGTCCTTAGTCTCCACTGCCCAGACAAGTCTCAGTGGTCCTTCAGAATATCATGTGTGCAGGGCACGGCGGTGTCACGCTGTCATTCACATGGTTTGCCTTGGCAAAAAGAGTCACACCGGGGATGAACTGCTAAAATCATTCGTAAAGAAATCAGAGCATGACTTACTCCACAAAAACTGGAAATGGGAACCATGGTGACTGAAAACGGGAAGAACATCTTGGCCGCGCTGTGACAATGAAGGGTGAGCCATGAGTCTTGCATGGCACACGTGTTCAATCTGGTTGTGAAGCAGTTCCTGAAGTGTTCACCCCATTTGCAAGACATCCTAACAATGGGAAGGAAACTGTGCATGCACTTCAGCCACTTGTACTGCGCAAAGCACACCTTCCTTGAGCTGCAGCGTCAGAATGGTATCCCACAACATAGTCTTATTTGTGACGTTGCTACACGTGGAAATTCCACCCTTCATATGTTGGACCGACTGTACGAACAGAGAAAAGCCATCACCGATTTCTTGATGATCCAAGCAGATAGAAGTACTCCCCTGTGTAACTTCAATGTGAACCAGTGGCAGCTCATATGTGACACCTGCCGTTTGCTCATACCCTTTGAGGAAGCCACATGATTAGTAAGTCGCCAGGATTACGGGATGAACTGCTTAATTTCTTAAAACAGGTGTTGGAAACGATGGCTAGTCAGGGCACTGGAGACGTGGCGCCTACATCTCACAGCCACATGAGCCCTGTGGGGGCTAAACTGGAGGCGGCGGATGGGGAGGGGCAGGAGCAGCTAGAGGAGCTAGAGAATTATGAGGAAGGTGAGACAGAGGACCCAGACACACCGTGGCAGTATGCAGTGGAGATGGAGGCAGGGAGTCACTTGAACAATGGCACGATGCATGCTCAGTTGCTTGCGTAGTGACCGCCGAATTATCACCATTCGGCATCGGGATAACTTCTGGCTCTCCACCTTATTGGACCCTCGCTATCGGCACAAAATGGGGGCCTTTTTTACACCCACTGAGAGGGAGGGCAAAGTGACCTACTACAGAGAGATCCTAAGTAGTCAGTTGACCGATGCCTATCGGCGCCATCGTCCATCCTCTCGCAGGTCTGAATTGGGGGGCCCTCTGCGCTCACCTTACACTGCCATGGCTGCTGGGGAGGGCAGGGGGGCAGGAGCAGTACTACCTCCATTATCAACAGCCTAAGTCTACAGTCGCTGATGAGTACCTTTCTTCACCCGCATAGTGAAGCAACTCATCAGCAGCAGGTAGACATGGAGCAGGACCTGAACCAGCAGGTGGTGGCATACCTTGACATGCCCATGCCAACAAACCTTGAAGAACCACTGGACTTCTGGGCAGCCAAACTTGATTTATGGCCGCAACTAGCAGAGTTTGCCCTGGAAAAGCTGTCCTGCCCAACCAGTAGTGTGCCATCAGAAGCGGGTGTTTAGTGCGGCCGGGGCAATAGTCACCCCAAGGAGAACTCGTTTGTCCACAAAAAAATGTGGAGAGACTGACATTTGTCAAGATGGATCAGGCATGGATCAGGCATGGATCAGCCATGATTTCCACCCACCAATGCCTGATGCATCAGAGTAGATTGACCATGGTGCCACACCAACACTTCACAAATATGGATAGTGCCAAACAGATTTAAGGCACTGCTCTCCATTTAAAAACACTCCAGCCACCTTCATCACCAGGTACTGGTATTGTCACCCACCGCACCACTCTGTCACGGGGTTACTTTCAGGACTCCTGTTGCTGCTGCTGCCTTCTCCAGGCTGTTTCGTTCAGCCACTATTTTGTCTCTTCATGCTTCTGCCAACTCCAGGCTGTGCCATTCAGCCACTATATGGTGTCTTCATGCTTCGGCCACCTCCAGGCTGTACCATTCAGACACTATATGGGCTCCTTATGCCCTCCCCACCTCCACGCTGCACCATTCAGACACTATATGGGCTCCTTATGCTTTCCCCACCTCCAGGCTGTGTCATTCAGCCACTATATGGTCTCCTCATGATTCGGCCAACTCCAGGCTGTACTGTGGTAGCCCTTGGGGGGGTGTATAGTAGTGGGGATGTTGTATCGGTATATGAGGGGTTAATGTTAACCCTATAGTTCGTGATGCCAGGCTGAGGGCTAGTATGCTGAGGTAATTCTCCGGCCTATCGCCGCCCTTCCCAGTAACGATAGGTGCATGAAATGACTGAAGGTCCACAAGGAGATTGAACTTGAACTTGAACAACTTTACTTAAGTGCTTACGGTACATCCAATGCACAGTGACAGTCTTATACAAACAGTTCTTATATTGCTCAGTGACTGACAGTTGTTGTGGACCTTGAGGTATTTAGAAAGTCTCTGAATTTAAGGTAGATATTGCAGATCCGTCCGGATTTAGGGGTTATATTAGGTCCGGTGATGCTACAGAGTGTCTGGGGATTGATACACTCTCAATTTAGTATTGATCAGCAAGGCTCAGGCCTAACTCACTGCGAGAATAGCTGCGCAGGTCCTTCTCGGTTGACAGACCAGGAACAAGAGAGATCCTTACTGCTCGGCTGCGCAGGAACAAGAGAGAGAATAATGTCCGCTGCTCCTTTATATGGGCATGGGCGGGGTGAATCTGATTGGTCCGAATACCTGGCATCCACTAGTACACAGAATGATGGGATTGCATATGTCATAGGGAACTCCACAGGTCCTCAAGCAGAAATACCATAGAGTTTACCTAGTCATGTGACCCGCAGGTCCTGGTATGCTACGCGCAGGTGATTAACTATTCATATACATCTATATTTACATAAACCTTGCATAAATTACTGGTTTCCTAGATGGAATAGAGGTGATAAGGGGTAGACTATACAACATGGACCCCTACGTCCTAGGGACTCTGGCTATGGGGACCCATACACATAAAGGGACCGTATAGGATGCGGTACCGGGACACCGAAGTACCATTCAGACACTATATGGGCTCCTTATGATTTCCCCACCTCCAGGCTATGTCATTAAGACACTATATGGTCTCCTCATGCTTCAGCCACCTCCAGGCTGTACCATTCAGACACTATATAGGCTCTTTATGCTTTCCAAATCTCCAGGTTGTGTCATTCAGCTAATATATTGTTTTCTGATGCTGCTGGGACTGTCTTGGATATTAACTACAATTTTTTATGGTAGCACTAGCAAACATACATGCTCAATAAAGATTTCAACATTGTTTTTTTAATGTTAGGGGTTGTGAAGCCCTCTTATGTATGCATCCTGACGCCTGATCCAGGCTTTGTGTTTCAGCAACTATATGGTTTAGTGATGCTGCTGGGCCTGTGCCTAAAAATTTTTGATGTTAGCACTAGCTAACATACATCTTCTATACAGATTTTAACATTAACATTTTACTGTTTGGGGTTGTGAAGCCCTCTTGTAAACTCATGCTGATGCCTGCTCCAGGCTGTGTATTTCAGGAACTACTGTGTTTATGGATGCTGCTGGGCTTGGGCCTTAAATTCTTTGATGATAGCACGAGGTAACATACAACATTTCAACATTGATCTTTCAATCTTAGGGGTTATGAAACCTCTTGAGTACTGCTGATGCCTGCTCCTGACTGCTCCTGTGTCTTTCAGGAACTACTAGGCTTATGTATGCTGCTGGGCTCAGGCCTTAAGTTTTTGGATGTTAGCAATAGCTTACATACATGCTTAATTGAGATTTCAACATTCATCTTTCAATGTAAGGGGTTATAAAACCCTCTTGTGTACTGCTGATGCCTGCTCCTGACTGTGTGTTTCAGGAACTTATTGGCTTTCTGATGCTGCTGGGCCTTACATTTTTGAATGTTAGCACTAGCTTACATACATCCGCCAAATGGAAAAGGATTTAGGCAAACTAGAAGAATGGTCAGAACTCTGGCAACTGAAATTTAATGTGGATAAGTGCAAGATAATGCACCGGGGGCGTAAAACCCTCAGGCAGAATATAGATTATTTGACACAGCCCTGACCTCAGTATCTGAGGAGAGGAATTTAGGAGTAATTATTTCAGAAGACTTAAAGGTAGGAAGACAATATAATAGAGCAGCAGGAAATGCTAGCAGAATGCTTGGATGTATAGGGAGAGGTATAAGCAGTATAGAGAAGTGCTCATGCCGCTGTACAGAACACTGGTGAGACCTCACTTGGAGTATTGTGCACAGTACTGGAGGCCGTATCTCCAGGAGGATATAGATCCTCTAGAGAGAGTTCAAAGAAGATACTAAACTAGTACATTGATTGCAGGATAAAACGTACCAGGATAGGTTAAAGGACCTTAACATGTATAGAAGAAAGAAGAGACAGAGGGGATATGATAGAGACTTTTAACCCCTTAAGGACCAGGCCATTTTACACCTTAGGACCAGAGCGTTTTTTGCACATCTGACCACTGTCACTTTAAACATTAATAACTCTGGAATGCTTTTAGTTATCAATCTGATTCCGAGATTGTTTTTTCATGACATATTCTACTTTAACATAGTGGTAAAATTTTGTGGTAACTTGCATCCTTCCTTGGTGAAAAATCCCAAAATTTGATGAAAAATTTGAAAATTTTGCATTTTTCTAACTTTGAAGCTTTCTGCTTGTAAGGAAAATGGATATTAAAAATATAATTTTTTTTATTCACATTTCCAATATGTCTACTTTATGTTTGCATCATAAAATTGATGTGTTTTTACTTTTGGAAGACACCAGAGGGCTTCAAAGTTCAGCAGCTCTTTTCCAATTTTTCACAAAATTTTGAACCTCGCTTTTTTTTAGAGACCAGTTCAGGTTTGAAGTGGATTTGAAGGGTCTTCCCATTAGAAATACCCCACAAATGACCCCATTATAAAAACTATACCCCCCAAAGTATTCAAAATGACAATCAGTAAGTGTTTTAACCCTTTAGGTGTTTCACAGGAATAGCAGCAAAGTGAAGGAGAAAATTCACAATCTTTATTTTTTACACTTGCATGTTCTTGTAAAACCAATTTTTGAATTTTTACAAGGGGTAAAATGAGAAAATGTATACTTATATTTGTAGCCCAATTTCTCTCGAGTAAGCACATACCTCATATGTCTATGTAAAGTGTTCGGCGGGCGCAGTAGAGGGCTCAGAAGCGAAGGAGCGACAAGGGGATTTTGGAGAGTACGTTTTTCTGAAATGGTTTTTGGGGGGCATGTTGCATTTAGGAAGCCCCTATGGTGCCAGAACAGCAAAAATAACCCACAAGGCATACCATTTTGGAAACTAAACCCCTTGGGGAACATAACAAGGAATAAAGTGAGCCTTAATACCCCACAGGTGTTTCACGACTTTTGCATATGTAAAGAAAATAAAAAAAAATTCACTAAAATGTGTGTTTCCCCCCAAATTTCACAATTTTGCAAGGGTTAATAGCAGAAAATACCCCCCAAAATTTGTAACCCCATCTTTTCTGAGTATGGTGGTACCCCATAAGTAGACCTGAAGTGCACTACGGGCGAACTACAATGCTCAGAAGAGGAGGAGCACCATTGAGCTTTTGGAAAGAGAATTCGTTTGGAATGGTAGTCAGGGGCCATGTGCATTTACAAAGCCCCCCGTGGTGCCAGAACAGTGGACCCCCCCCACATGTGACCCCATTTTGGAAACTACACCCCTCACAGAATTTAAAAAGTGGTGCAGTGAGCATTTACACCCCACTGGCGTTTGACAGATCTTTTGAACAGTGGGCTGTGCAAATGGAAAATTTAATTTTTCATTTTCACGGATCCCTGTTCCAAAAATCTGTCAGACACCTGTGGGGCGTAAATGCTCACTGTACCCATTATTACATTACATGAGGGGTGTAGTTTCCAAAATGGGGTCACATATGGGGGGGGTCCATTGTTCTGGTACCATGGGGGCTTTGTAAACACAAGTGGCCTTCAATTCCGGACAAATTTTCTCTTCAAAATCCCAATGGCGCTCCTTCTCTTCTGAGCATTGTAGTTCGCCAGCAGAGCACTTTACATCCACATATGGGGTATGCTCTTACTCAGAAGAAATTGGGTTACAAATTTTGGGGGGCTTTTTTTTTATTTTCCCTTGTGAAAATGAAAAATTTAGGATGACATCAGCATTTTAGTGAAAAATTTTTTTTTCCATTTTCCCATCCAACTTTAATGAAAATTTGTGAAAATTTGTGAAAATTTGTCAAAAAATAAATACCCACATGTGACCCCATTTTGGAAACGACACCCCTCACGGAACGTAACAAGGGGTATAGTGAGCCTGTACACCCCACAGGTGTACAGGCTCACTATACCCCTTGTTACGTTCCGTGAGGGGTGTCGTTTCCAAAATGGGGTCACATGTGGGTATTTATTTTTTGGGATTTATGTCAGAACCGCTGTAAAATCAGCCACCCCTGTGCAAATCACCAATTTAGGCTTCAAATGTACATGGTGCGCCTTGTTGTGCGTCCGCAGAGCATTTTACGCCCACATATGGGGTATCTCCGTACTCAGGAGAAATTGCGTTACAAATTTTGGGGGTCTTTTTTTCCTTTTACCTCCCGTGAAAATAAAAAGTAAAGGACAACACCAGCATGTTAGTGTAAAAAATTTTTTTTTTTTTTACACTAACAGGCTGGTGTAGACCCCAACTTTTCTTTTTCATAAGGGGTAAAAGGAAAAAAAGCCCCCAAAATTAGTAACGCCATATGTGGCACTAAACTGTTTCCTTGAAATACGTCAGGGCTCTGAAATGAGAGAGCGCCATGCGCATTTGAGGACTAAATTAGGGATTGCACAGGGGTGGACATAGGGGTATTCTACGCCAGTGATTCCCAAACAGGGTACCTCCAGCTGTTGCTAAACTCCCAGCATGCCTGGACAGTTAGTGGCTGTCCGGAAATGCTGGGAGTTGTTGTTTTGCAACAGCTGGAGGCTCAGTTTTGGAAACACTGCCGTACGATACGTTTTTTATTTTTTATTAGGGGGACAGTGTAAGGGGGTGTTAATGTAGTGTTTTACTCTTTATTATGTGTAAGTGTAGTGTAGTGTAGTGTTTTTAGGGTGCATTCACACTGGCGGGTTTACAGTGAATTTACCGCTAAGAGTTTGCGCTGCGGTGAAAAATTTGCCACAGCTCATACTTGAAGCAGAAAACTTACTGTAAACCCGCCAGTGTGAATGTACCCTGTACGTTCACATGGGGGGGCAAACCTCCAGCTGTTTCAAAACTACAACTCCCAGCATGTACTGACAGACCGTGCATGCTGGGAGTTGTACTTTTGCAACAGCTGGAGGCACACTGGTTGGAAAACCTTCAGTTAGGTTCTGTTACCTAACTCAGTATTTTCCAACCAGTGTGCCTCCAGCTGTTGCAAAACTTCAACTTCCAGCATGTACTGATCGCCGAAAGGCATGCTGGGAGATGTAGTTATGCAACAGCTGGAGGGATCGCAACTACAACTCCCAGCATGCAGAGACAGCTGTTTGCTGTTAAGGCATGCTGGGAGTTGCAGTTTTGCAACATCTGGAGAGCTATAGTTTAGAGACCACTGCACAGTGGTCTCCAAACTGTGGACCTCCAGATGTTGCAAAACTACAACTCCCAGCATGCCCAGACAGCAAACTGCTGTCTGGGCATGCTGGGGATTGTAGTTTTGCAAAATCTGGAGGTGCACAGTATAGAGATCACTTTGCAGTGGTCTCAAACTGTAAACCTCCAGCTGTTGCAAAACTGCAACTCCCAGCAAGCCTAAACAGCTCTCTGGGCATGCTGGGAGTTGTAGTTTTGCAACATCTGGAGGGTTACAGTTTAGAGACCACTATAGTGGTGTCAGACTGTAGCCCTCCAGATGTTGCTAAGTAACTCACCTGCTTCCGTTGGATCCAGGAAGCTGCGTCGCGGTCCTCTTCTTACGCCGATCGTCGCCCGCTGCCGCCGCTGATCGTCGCCCGCTGCCGTCGCAGATGGGTAAGTGGATCTTCGGCGCCGGTCCCTGTCGGTTTCCCTGTCCTGCCCCGCCTATTGTGGGTTGGCAGGATGGGGAAACCGAAAGTAAACCCCTCCGCCCCCGATCTGCTATTGGTGGTCGCGTCTAGACCACCAATAGCAGAGATAGGAGGGGTGGCAACCCTGCCACCTCACTCCTATCGCTACAGGGGGATCGTGGGTGTCTAGGACACCCGCGATCCCCCTTCTATTCCGGGTCACCGGGTCACCATAGACCCGTATGACCCGGAATCGGCGCAAATCGCAAGTGTGAATTAACTTGCGATTTGCGCCGATCGCCGACATGGGGGGGTCTAATGACCCCCATGGGCATTTGCGCGGGGTGCCTGCTGATAGATATCAGCAGTCACCCCGGCCCGATCCCCGCCCTGGACCGAAATTCCCACGGGCGTACAGGTACGCCCTTGGTCCTTAAGTACCAGGGAGCAAAGGCGTACCTGTACGCCCTTGGTCCTTAAGGGGTTAAATACATAAAGGGAATCAACATGGTAAAGGAGGAGAGCATATTTAAAAGAAGAAAAACTACCACAAGAGGATATAGTTTTAAATTAGAGGGGCAAAGGTTTAAAAGTAATATCAGGAAGTATTACTTTACTGAGAGAGTAGTGGATGCATGGAATAGTCTTCCTGCAGAAGTGGTCGCTGCAAATACAGTGAAGAAGTTTAAACATGCATGGGATAAGCATAAGGCTATCCTTCATATAAGATAGGGCCAGGGACTATTCATAGTATTCAGATTATTGGGCAGACTAGATGGGCCAAATGGTTCTTATCTTCCGACACATTCTATGTTTCTATGTTACATGCTTCATTGAGATTTCAACATTTATCTTTCAATCTTAGGGGTTATGAAACCCTCTTGTGTACTCCTGCTGCTGACTGCTCCTGTCTGTGTCATTCAGCAACTACATGGTTTAGTGATGCTGCTGGGCTTGGGCCTTACATTTTTGGATGGTAGCACTAGCTAACATGCACCTTCAATAGAGATTTCAACATTCACCTTTTAATGTTAGGGGTTGTGAACCCCTCTTGTGTACTTATGCTGCTGCCTGCTCCTGTATGTGTCATTTAGTAACTACATGGTTTAGTGATGCTGCTTTGCCTAGGACATTACCTATATGTGTTTATGGTAGCACTAGAGGCCCTATTGTCTCCTCATCTGCCGCCAAGTCCAGGCCATTGCTATTCAGCCACTATATGGTCTCCTCCTACTGATGCCACCTCCACGCTGTGTCATTTAGCCACTATATGGTCTCCTCATGCTGCCAACACCTCCACGCTTTGTCATTCAGCCTCTATATGGTCTCCTCATGCTTCAGCCTCATCCACGCTGTGTCATTCAGACACTATATGGTCTCCTCATGCTGCCAACACCTCCAGGCTGTGTCATTCAGCCACTATATGGTCTCCTCATGCTGCCAACACCTCCAGGCTGTGTCATTCAGCCACTATATGGTCTCCTCATGCTGCCAACACCTCCAGGCTGTGTCATTCAGCCACTATATGGTCTCCTTATATTGACTGTGTATTGTAGGAAACCTGTGACTATCCTTGAGTTACTCTCCTAGCATTATTACCATGTTGATACCAGACCAGTAATAAAAGGAATATTGCCAAGGACTAGCAGAAACAGGGAACTGTGGATATTGACCACCGGCTGTTGGAATTGACTGACTATCCGAGGTGGTAGATTTACCATTTTGAAGTTCCTTAGTTCCAGTAGGCTTTAAGTTGTTAATTCTTTGTTGTGGTTCTTCAGTTTCAGAATTAAGTTGTATCATGTTTTCCTGTTTCTCCGATGAGCTAATGTCACTGGAACATACAATACTCATATTGTCATCTAATGAAGGATCCTTTCTTCAGAGAACATATCTAGCATTTTATTATTTTGAATGTCGGGTGGTATTCTGATAATTTCTGATTATAAAGGAATTTTGTGATCTGGGACACAGGTAAAAATAAGCATTTTTAAATGTACTGTAGTACATTTTTCTGCCCTCATTACTGCATACCACATACCTACATCTAAGTAGTGTACTATTTTGTACCTGTTAATCTGTCAAGTGTCTATATACTGTGAAAGGACAGCCAATAGTACACACCTGTAGTGTTGCTCGCGAATATTCGCAATTCGAATTTTATTCGCGAATATCGCATATTCGCGAATATTCGCGAATATAGCGCTATATATTCGTAATTACGAATATTCATTATTATTATTATTATTATTTTTTTTTTTTTTCACAGTACACATCACAGTGATCATCCCTCTCTGCTTCCAGCTTATGTGGTGTAAGAAGGCTCTAATACTACTGTGTGAGACTGGTGTGCAAATTTTCGCATATGCTAATTTTCGCACACGCGAATATACGCATATGCAAAAATAAAACGAGAACATTACGAATATGCGAATATTCGCGAATATGATGAATATTCGTCCATATATTCGCGAATATTCGCAAATTCGAATATGGCCTATGCCGCTCAACACTACACACCTGCTGCTGTTCTAGACAAATACTGTTTTAAGCGAAGTGAAGCGTATTGTACTCCCCTCATATATGCAATTAGTATGTCAGGCAGAGTAGTGAAATTTCAATTAGAAAATCCATAATATCAATTTAAAAATCTAAAATTTACATTTAAAAATCATAAATTTCAATAGTCTCGTCATGCTGCTACCAACTCCAGGCTGTGCCATTCAGACAATATATGGTTTACTGATGCTTCTGTGCCTGGGAATAAAAAATTTTGTTAGCAACCCAAAATCTTCAGTTTAAATTTCAAACTTCATCTTTTTTTCTTAGGGATTGTAAAGCCCTGGGGTCTCCTCATGCTTCAGCCAACTCCAGGCTGTGTCATTCAGCCAATATACGGTTTACTGATTCTGCTGGGCCTTGGCCTGGGAATAGAAATGTTGTTATGCTTGCACTAGCTACCCAAAATCTTCGGTTTCAAATTCAAACTTCGTCTTTTTTTCTTAGGGATTGTGAAGGCCTAGTGTCTACTCATACTGCTGCCAACTCCTGGCTGTGCCATTCAGCCACTATATGTCTCCTCATGCTGCCAACACGTCCATGCTGTGTCATTCAGCCACTATATGGTTTCCTCATGCTGCCAACACGTCCATGCTGTGTCATTCAGCCACTATATGGTCTCCTCATGCTGCCAACACCTCCACGCTGTGTCATTTAGCCACTATATGGTCTCCTCATCCTGCCAACACCTCCACACTGTGTCATTCAGCCACTATATGGTCTCCTCATCCTGCCAACACCTCCACGCTGTGTCATTCAGGCACTATATGGTATCCTCATACTGATACCACCTCCACGCTGTGTCATTCAGCCACTATATGGTCTCCTCATGCTGCCAACACCTTCACGCTGTGTCATTCGGCCACTATATGGTCTCCTCATGCTGCCAACACCTCCACGCTGTGTCATTTAGCCACTATATGGTCTCCTCATCCTGCCAACACCTCCACACTGTGTCATTCAGCCACTATATGGTCTCCTCATCCTGCCAACACCTCCACGCTGTGTCATTCAGGCACTATATGGTATCCTCATACTGATACCACCTCCACGCTGTGTCATTCAGCCACTATATGGTCTCCTCATGCTGCCAACACCTTCACGCTGTGTCATTCGGCCACTATATGGTCTCCTCATGCTGCCAACATCTCCACGCTGTGTCATTCCGCCACTATATGTTCTCCTCATGCTGCCAAAACCTCCATGCTGTGTCATTCATCCACTATATGGTCTCCTCATGCTGCCAACACCTCCACGCTGTGTCATTCAGCCACTATATGGTCTCCTCATGCTGACAACACCTCCACGCTGTGTCATTTAGCCACTATATGGTCTCCTCATCCTGCCAACACCTCCACACTGTGTCATTCAGCCACTATATGGTCTCCTCATGCTGCCAACACCTCCACGCTGTGTCATTCAGGCACTATATGGTATCCTCATACTGATACCACCTCCACGCTGTGTCATTCAGCCACTATATGGTATCCTCATGCTGCCAACACCTCCACGCTGTGTCATTCAGCCACTATATGGTCTCCTCATGCTGCCAACACCTTCACGCTGTGTCATTCGGCCACTATATGGTCTCCTCATGCTGCCAACATCTCCACGCTGTGTCATTCCGCCACTATATGTTCTCCTCATGCTGCCAAAACCTCCATGCTGTGTCATTCATCCACTATATGGTCTCCTCATGCTGCCAACACCTCCACGCTGTGTCATTCAGTGACTATATGATCTCCTCATGCTGCCAAAACCTCCATGCTGTGTCATTCCGCCACTATATGGTCTGCTCATGCTTCAGCCTCATCCACGCTGTGTAACTCAGCCACTATATGGTCTCCTCATGCTTCAGCCTCATCCACGCTGCGTCATTCAGCCACTATATGGTCTCCTCATGCTGCCAACACCTCCACGATGTGACATTCAGACACTATATGGTTTCCTCATGCTGCCAACACCTCCAGGCTGTGGCATTCAGACACGATATGGTTTCCTCATGCTTAAGCCTCATCCACGCTGTGTCACTCAGCCACTATATGGTCTCCTCATGCTTCAGCCTCATCCACGCTGTGTCATTCGGCCACTATATGGTCTCCTTATGCTGCCATCACCTCCACGCTGTGTCAGTCAGCCACTATATGGTATCCTCATACTGATACCACCTCCACGCTGTGTCATTCAGCCACTATATGGTCTCCTCATGCTGCCAACACCTCCACGCTGTGTCATTCCGCCACTATATGGTCTCCTCATGCTGCCAAAACCTCCATGCTGTGTCATTCAGTCACTATATGGTCTGTTCATGCTTCAGCCTCATCCACGCTGTGTAACTCAGCCACTACATGGTCTCCTCATGCTTCAGCCTCATCCACGCTGCGTCATTCAGCAACTATATGGCCTCCTCATGCTGCCAACACCTCCACGATGTGACATTCAGACACTATATGGTTTCCTCATGCTGCCAACACCTCCAGACTGTGGCATTCAGACACGATATGGTTTCCTCATGCTTCAGCCTCATCCACGCTGTGTCACTCAGCCATTATATGGTCTCCTCATGCTTCAGCCTCATCCACGCTGTGTCATTCGGCCACTATATGGTCTCCTTATGCTTCCATCACCTCCACGCTGTGTCATTCAGCCACTATATGGTCTCCTTTTGCTGCCAACACCTCCAGGTTGTGTCATTCAGCCACTATATGGTCTCCTCATGCTGCCAACACCTCCACGATGTGTCATTCAGCCACTATATGGTCTTCTCATGCTGCCAACACCTCAAGGATGTGGCATTCAGACACTATATAGTCTCCTCATGCTGCCAACACCTCCACGCTGTGTCATTCAGCCACTATATGGTTTCCTCATGCTGCCAACAACTCCAGGCTGTGGCATTCAGACACAATATGGTTTCCTCATGCTGTCAACACCTCCACACTGTGTCATTCAGCCACTATATGGTGTCCTCATGCTGCCAACACCTCCACACTGTGTCATTCAGCCACTATATGGTCTCCTCATGCTGCTAACACCTCCACGCTGTATCATTCAGCCACTATATGGTTTCCTCATGCTTCAGCCTCATCCACGCTGTACCACTCAGCCACTATATGGTCTCCTCATGCTGCCAACACCTCCAGGCTGTGGCATTCAGGCACTAAATGGTTTCCTCATGCTTCAGCCTCATCCACGCTGTGTCACTCAGCCACTGTATGGTCTCCTCATGCTTCAGCCTCATCCACGCTGTGTCATTCAGCCACTATATGGTCTCCTCATGCTGCCATCACCTCCACACTGTGTCATTCAGCCACTATATGGTCTCCTCATGCTGCCAACACCTCCACGCTGTGTCATTCAGCCACTATATGGTCTCCTTATGCTGCCAACACCTCCAGGCTGTGTCATTCAGCCACTATATGGTCTCCTCATGCTGCCAACACCTACACACTGTGTCATTCAGCCACAATATGGTCTCCTCATGCTGCCAACACCTCCACACTACATCATTCAGCCACTATATGGTCTCCTCATGCTGCCAACACCTCCAGGCTGTGTCATTCAGCCACTATATGGTCTCCTCATGCTGCCAACACCTCCAGGCTGTGCCATTCAGCCACTATATGGTTTCCTCATGCTGCCAACACCTCCACACTGTGTCATTCAGCCACTTTATGGTCTCCTCATGCTGCCAACACCTCCACACTGTGTCATTCAGCCACAATATGGTCTCCTCATGCTGCCAACACCTCCACGCTACATCATTCAGCCACTATATGGTCTCCTCATGCTGCCAACACCTCCAGGCTGTGTCATTCAGCCACTATATGGTCTCCTCATGCTGCCAACACCTCCAGGCTGTGTCATTCAGCCACTATATGGTTTCCTCATGCTGCCAACACCTCCACACTGTCTCATTCAGCCACTATATGGTCTCCTCATGCTGCCAACACCTCCACGCTGCATCATTCAGCCACTATATGGTCTCCTCATGCTGCCAACACCTCCAGGCTGTGTCATTCAGCCACTATATGGTTTCATCATGCTGCCAACACCTCCACACTGTGTCATTCAGCCACAATATGGTCTCCTCATGCTGCCAACACCTCCACGCTGCATCATTCAGCCACTATATGGTCTCCTCATGCTGCCAACACCTCCATGCTGTGTCATTCAGCCACTATATGGTCTCCTCATGCTGCCAACACCTCCACGCTGTGCCATTCAGTCACTATATGGTCTCATCACGCTTCAGCCTCATCCACGCTGTGTCATTCAGCCACTATATGGTCTCCTCATGCTGCCAACACCTCCACACTGTGTCATTCAGCCACTATATGGTCTCCTCATGCTTCCAACACCTCCACACTGTATCATTTTGCCACTATATGGTCTCCTCATGCTGCCAACACATCTACGCTGTGTCATTCAGCCACTATATGATGTCCTCAAGCTGCCAACACCTCCACGCTGTGCCATTCAACCACTATATGGTCTCCTCATGCTGCCAACACCTCCACGCTGTGTCATTCAGCCACTATATGGTCTCCTCATCCTGCCAACACCTCCACGGTGTGTCATTCAGCCACTATATGGTCTCCTCATCCTGCCAACATGTATATGGTAGCACTAGAGGCCCTATTGTCTCCTCATCTGCTGCCAAGTCCAGGCTGTGCCATTCAGACACTATATGGTCTCCTCCTACTGATGCCATCTCCACAATGTATCATTTAGCCACTATATGGTCTCCTCATGCTGCCAACACCTCCACACTGTGTCATTCAGTCACTGTATGGTCTCCTGACACTGATGCCACCACCAGGCTCTGTCATTGTGCTGCTGTGCGGCAGTGATTCTAAAAGCGATGCCGGTAATCTGCATGTTATTCTGAATAACAGTATTATTTCACTACCCCAACACACTCCATATCCGTTTTAGAACACAGCAAAGTGTTCTATACCCTATAGAGGCTGTATGTAGGCTAGAAATAGCCGTTTTTAATATTAATTCACCACAAATAAATTCGGGTCGAATCAAATTTTTTCGAAAAATTTGGAGAATCGGTCGAATCGAATTTTTCAAAAGTTCGCTCATCTCTAATTATCACCTCTCATCTAAATCACATATTACAAGTCACAACCTCCCATTCTACATTAGAATCACAGTTGCAGTACCCATACATACCAGGTGGGGGAGGCAGCTGTGCAATAAGACATTACCAGCCACCCTTCCTTGTCCCGGACGAGCCCCCAAGTATCAAGTTTCCAAATTATTTACTGTATATCCATCTCATATCTATCTATCTATCTATCTATCTATCTATCTATCTATCTCATATCTATCTATTTATCTATCCATCTCATACCTATTTCATATCTATTTATCTATATTTCTCACATCTATCTCATATCTATGTATCTCTCTATCTCTCATATCTACAAAAGGAAAAAATGTTGCAGCACTCAAGCAAATTTATAGTGAAAAAAAAAGTGAAGCATTATTCCATCCAAAGAAAGCAACGTTTCAGCTGACTCACTCAGCCATTATCAAAGTCAGCGCTTACAAACAGAGCCAATCACACACACAGACGTCATCTGCAGACATCCCAGATTCGCACATGCGTGCTTGGTCGGAGAGAGATGGTGGCAGCCATCTTAGATATATACACATAGTGTATAGGGAAGTTGAGGGCAAATAATAAGCGGCCTGATGAGCACGAGGTCGCCACAGCAGTCCCGATGCCATTCTGATGCCCGCAAGGTCACCTGGTCACTGTGAGAAACCCACAGAGGGCCAGGATCCATGTCACCAACACCCAGGTGGGGGCAACATAGCGGTCGCCACCCTGGGATCAGGAGTGCAGGGTTAAATCATTTGGCCTTAAAGGGACAGTGACTGTCAAAGACAAAAGCAGCATAGTATAGTGTGAACGGTACCCAAAGATAGAAAGATTGGATTGGCCCTGTTATTAAAAAATAACCGGAATACAATAAAGATAATAACATTACAAATTTGCTGGTGTAGTTCTTTGGTCCTTGTTGTAATCTGTGAAAAAAGAAAAAAAAAGAGTAATTAAAATTAAATTAACAGAACATGCCAAACAACACAGACAGTGTTAGACCAGTCACATATTATGTCAATAAATCAGGGGGCACAGTAAAATAGGCATTAAGCCCAATGGGGGCGTAATGTGTTCAATTCATAAATCCAGTGTAGTTTGCAGCGCCTAAGTAAGGCGATGCGATCTCCGCCCCTCTGAGGTATGGGTATGTGGTCAATAAGCATAAAGCGAAGGTCACATTCCGTGTGACCCTTCTCAATGAAATGGCTGGACACTGGTAAGCCCATCCGTTGTTGATTAAATTGAGTACAAATTTTGAGAGTGGTTTCACCAATGTAAAGAAGATTACATGGACAGATTAAAGCATAAACAACAAACTTAGAAATGCATGTTAACTAATGTTTAAGTTTGTATCCTTTCAGAGTAATGGGATGTTTAAAGACAGGGCCCTTCTGCATTAAATGACAATTGATGCAAGTACAGCATGGGAAGCTCCCCTTACGTTGGGTGGACAGATATTGTTGCGTGTCACCCTTCTTCCTGGCAACATCGGACTTCACAAGCCTATCTCTAAGATTTCTCGGTCTATGGTAAGACATCAAGGGGTGATTGGAGAATTTAGGAATGTCGGGGTAACTCCTAGAGAGGATAGACCAATGCTTACGTATGATTCTGGAAATGTTGTCAGAAAGATTACAATATATGGACACAAATGCTATTCTGGAGAAAGGTCTTGTTTCCTATTTTGGGGGCTGATGTACTAGAGCGTGTCTATCTAGTGTCACAACTTGGGTCTTGCTGGTTTGAAGCAGATCATTAGGATATCCTCTTCCAGAGAAACCATCTATCATGCGATTTAGTGTAGGCTCAACATGTTCTGTGGAGCTAATGATGCATTTAGCACGCATCATTTGACTTTTGGGTAACGATTTTAGCATGGGACGAGGATGGCAGCTTTTGAAATGTAGAATAGAATTACTGTCAGTCGGTTTAGTATAGAGTGTAGTAGTGAGATGATTATTTTCAATGGTGACCAATGTATCCAAAAACTGAACAGATGTAGAGGAATATGAAAGAGTAAATTTGATGTTAGGATCTATGTTATTGAGGAAGTCGGTGAAGGCCAACAGTTACCTGGCACTCCCCCGCCACACGAGGAAGACGTCGTCTATGTACCGCCACCACCCCAGCACAAGGTCGAATTGGTGGGATACATAGACCACTGCCTCCTCGAGGGAGGACATGAAAATGTTGGCGTATGTCGGGGCCACATTGGTCCCCATTGCCATGCCAGATGTTTGAAGGATCTATATATCTATCTATCTCATATCTATCTATCTATCTTATATCTATCTATCTATATTTCTCATATCTATCTCATATTTATCTATCTCATATCTATCTATCTCATATCCATCTATCTATCTCATTTCTATCTATCTCATATCTATCTATCTCATATCTATCTATCTATCTATCTATCTATCTATCTATCTATCTATCTATAGATAGATCTATCTATCTATCTATTTTTATTTTTGGCCTATATGTATATGTGCCTGCTCATCATGTAAAGAAATGTTTGGGAAAAAAAATACAGAAAAAGTATAATAATGTACAACAATTTATTGTAAAGGCTCGCACCATCTTAGAAGGTATTAATATATAATAAAGAAATACATATAAATGAATAAATATTAATGTTCCTGGTTTCAGTGAATCTTGATCTGTACCCCTGATCCAAATCACTATTTCTTGGACTAAGAACCATGTACCCCTAATGGGGTTCACATTCTCTCATTCTTTTTAGTACACTTTCATTTTCCTCACTTTTATTTTATTTTTCATTTTTCACATATTACTTTATTTTTTTATTTTTTCATTTCTTCTTCTTTTTGCTCATGTACACAAATTGTAGACCTGTAGACCTGTAGACATTGGGAACACATATTGATTTCTGCACGACAAGCATTTTATTCATTTATTCAGGTCACGATCACATCATTACTTGTCTATTCATTTAGGCCATATTCACACCTAGCGATTATCACAACACAATGCACATGTCAATTCCAGAACATTCCTCATTGACATCACTTTATATTCATATTTACTCGTCTTTCACAACTCTCCCTAGTCATATCTTCTCATACAGAACATGCGTTTTTTATCTCTTATTCCAGCTGGTTGGCAGATGAATTATACGCAATGTGAACAAACACTAGACGTAGACTATACAGAGGTGCGTCCACTAGTATAATGTCTGCCGAGGTTTCCGGGAGCGCAGCGAGTGTGCGCAGGACCTTGTTTTGGCTGCCGCTACCAAGAAACCATTATGCACATCAGCTATTGGCCGCACCACATTTCCTGTTATTCCCGGCTGTATAGCGTCCTGTGGAGACGCGCCGCCATGGATTCCATACACACGTGGTGAGTGCAACTTGATCCAACCCCTCCTCCAACTATATATTTTAATTTGTATGTATACACCTCTTTCTTATGAAATATTATTTGCACAAGATCGCTTATATGCCTTATATGTGGTTTGACACGGAACAGTATGTAAATTTATGCACGCGTCCACTTGTATATATATATATATATATATATATATATATATATATATATATATATATTTGTCATTTTATGTATTGTGATCATTTTTTATTTCATGTTTTCTCGTTAATGAGATGTAATCATGCTTTATGGATTTGGTATGTGCTATCACCAGGACTCTGGTCAGTCTTGTATGCTTGAAAACGACTGTGCTGACAGCTGAAACATTGCTGCCACATGTGAGGAAGAAACACTATTCTATTTTCACCATACCGGAGTGCTGTGGGACATCTGTATTATGGCATCTAGATATACAGCTGCCTCTGATCAGGGCCGCGATTGGGCGCTGCTGGTTGTGCTGCTCCTCTTGCTTTGAGTTATCTATCTATCTCATATCTATCTATCTATCTCATATCTATCTATCTATCTATCTCATATCTATCTATATCATATCTATCTATCTCATATCTATCTATCTATCTCATATCTATCTATCTATCTCATATCTATCTATCTCATATCTATCTATCTCATATCTATCTATCTATCTATCTATCTCATATCTATCTATCTATCTCATATCTATCTATCTATCTCATATCTATCTATCTATCTATCTATCTCATATCTATCTATCTATCTCATATCTATCTCATATATATCTATCTGTCTATCTATCTATCTCATATCTATCTATCTATCTCATATCTATCTATCTCATATCTATCTATCTCATATCTATCTATCTCAAATCTATCTATCTATCTCATATCTGTCTATCTATCTCATATCTATCTATCTATAAAACACAGAAGGTAGCAGCACACCGTTGGTGGAAGTATAAGGTGGGTGCAATTCAGTAGGAGTCCTAGGTCACAGGGCCCCGAACGATACACAATACAAAAAATACTGCAGCACTCCAGTAGATAGGTGAAAAAAAAACTTGCAGAAGTGGTTTATTCCATCATGGTGCAATAGGCAACGTTTCAGCTGCAGGCATGCAGCCTTCTTCAAGCTGAAGAAGGCTGCATGCCTGCAGCTGAAACGTTGCCTATTGCACCATGATGGAATAAACAACTTCTGCAAGTTTTTTTCACCTATCTACTGGAGTGCTGCAGTATTTTTTGCATTGTGTATCTATCTATCTATCTATCTCTCTATCTAAACAAAGAATAAGTTAGCCAGCACTATTGATTCCAAACTATTATACGGACCTGGCTTGCAGGTGCAGGCTGCTGGGCTAAATATACAGCAACAGGAGAATACAGCAGCACACTGCTAGCATAAAGATATAGATAAAACATGAGTATATAGATAAAACATGAGTATATAGATACAACATGAGAAGCTATTCAGCTATGGTGCAGTAAATGTAAGTATAACATTGTGAAGTAATGAAATTATGAGGTACTTAGCTTGTAATTTGGCGGCCAAGTAGCTTGGACCGTCCCACCACGGTAAGGTGACCTCCTTGGGACGGACCCTACACAATGATTATGCCTCTGTGTGAATAGAGCAGCAGGCATTGCAGGATGTGGAACATCCAAGGCACCTTATATGCACCTGATAGATAGGTTCTTGCACCCCACCCACCTCTATTTATCTATCTATCTCATATCTATCTATCTATCTATCTCTCTCTCTCATATCTATCCATCTCATATCTATCTATCTCATATCTATCTATCTCATATCTATCTATCTCATATCTATCTCATATCTATCTATCTCATATCTATCTCATATCTATCTATCTCATATCTATCTCATATCTATCTAACTACAGAAATGAATGTAAAAAAATTCTGATTAATAGATTTGAGATCCCTTAGACATAATAAAATGTAGTTTCCAGGGATACTAAAGGTGTACTCCACCCCTATATATAAGATGTCTGATCGGGGGTCCACGATTTATAGCTTTGCTAGGCTTCAGGTGGTTGTCACGCTCCCTCCATTAAATTCTATGGGAGATATATAGAGGGGGTGACGGCTGTGGTCCCTGGTAATCCAGTAAGGAGTGGAACTCGCTCCGTACATACGAATTACTGGGGTGACAGGTGGAGATCCCAGTGGGCGGACCCCCCCCCCCAATCTGGCATCTTATCCCCAATCCTTTGGATAGGGGGCATGAATGATGTCCAGGAGTGGAGTCCCCCTTTAATTTCAATGGGGTCCTTTACTAATGTAGTCCTGACTGTTTTATCTCAAGTTTTGCACCCAAATTGTGTTGCACACTTGGGGGTGTGAAGGCTGAAAAAAGGGGCGTGTCCCCGACAGTTTTGAAAAATCCCAACGTATTTACTCATGTTCCCATATAAATTGTGATGGGTTTGACCGCTCTAAAAACTGCTCCAAAGATGCGGAAAAGGAGAACAATGTAGAGAAAAATGAGTAAATACTTTGGGAAATACCTGTCAAAATGTTACAATTCAGGATCCTGCGGCCGGATCGCCACAATCCATTTGTGAGCAGAATTTAAGTTACTGAAGTTACCTCTGTAGTGTGAATGGGCCCTTAATATTTTATGGACACTTTATTGTCCCTATGGTCCCTTTATTGTCCCTATGGACCCTTTATTGTCTCTATGAACTCTTTATAATCTCTATGGACCCTTTATTATCTCTATGGACCCTTTATTATCCCTACGGTCCCTTTATTGTCCCTATGGACCCTTTATAATCTCTATGGACCCTTTATAATCTCTATGGACCCTTTATAATCTCTATGGACCCTTTATAATCTCTATGGTCTCTTTATTATCTCTATGGACCCTTTATAATCTTTATGGACCCTTTATAATCTCTATGGACCCTTTATAATCTCTATGGACCCTTTATAATCTCTATGGTCTCTTTATTATCTCTATGGACTCTTTATTATCTCTATGGACCCTTTATTATCTCTATGGTCTCTTTATAATCTCTATGGTCTCTTTATAATCTCTATGGACCCTTTATTATCTCTATGGACCCTTTATTATCTCTATGGACCCTTTATAATCTCTATGGACCCTTTATAATCTCTATGGACCCTTTATATTCTCTATGGACCCTTTATAATCTCTATGGACCCTTTATTATCTCCATGGACCCTTTATAATCTCTATGGACCCTTTATTATCTCTATGGACCCTTTTTAATCTCTACGGACCCTTTATAATCTCTATGGTCTCTTTATTATCTCTATGGACCCTTTATTATCTCTATGGACCCTTTATAATCTCTACGGACCCTTTATAATCTCTATGGTCTCTTTATTATCTCCATGGACCCTTTATAATCTCTATGGACCCTTTATTATCTCTATTGACCCTTTATAATCTCTATGGACCCTTTATTATCTCTATGGACCCTTTATAATCTCTACGGACCCTTTATAATCTCTATGGTCCCTTTACAGTCTCTCTTGTCCCTAATATTATTCCCACATCCGTTTTCCTATTACTTTCTATTAGTTTCTTGGTATCGTCTGATGTCTTTCACATTTCCCCCTGACAGTAAAGCACTGAGTAACACGTCGGCCCTATAGAAGGATTTTTGGTATTTTTGGTATTTTTCCTATTACCCATGACCTCTGTTGCCCGGATTTTTCTTGGAAATGTTTGCAGCAGTGACAGATATACAAATAAAGTGATATATGACAATTACCAAGGGCAAAACTTACACATATGCCAAGGAGAATGAAGTGGCGCATATTTCTGGAATGTGGGGCCTGGGAGCCGGGGGGGGGGGGTGTCAGCTTGGTTCTGGGCATTTGAGTTGCTTCCGTTCACTTCAGTCACATGTTCATACTTCACTTTGTCAATTCTTTTTGGCTGAAAACTGATCCCTTCCTCCAGGAGGTTGTACCCTGCACTGCGATCTGGATACACTGGTCTCATTCTGTCGTAAATGGGCACAATGTCAGATCCCAGAACTTTTTATCTGTTGATGCTGATGAAAATAAAAAGACCTTCTGTAATATGGTTGTTTAAAATGTTTTGAATATTTAATAAAGAAAACGGCTCCTGAAAATCTGAAAATGGGCAGACACAAAAATCCCCTCCCACCACACACCAATTATCTCCCACCACCACAAGGAGGGACACGCCCCCTCCCACCACATCCCAATCACCTCCATCCACCACAAGGAGGGACACACCCCTTCCCACCACAAACCAATCACCTCCCACCACCACAAGGAGGGACATGCCCATTCCCAACACACACCAATCACCTCCAACCACAAGGAGGGACACTCCCCCTCCCACCACACACCAATCACCTCTCACCACCACATGGAGGGACACACCCATTCCCACCAATCACCTCCCACCACAAGGATGGACACACCCCTTCCCACCACACACCAATCACCTCCATCCACCACAAGGAGGGACACTTCCCCTCCCACCACACCAATCACCTCTCACCACCACAAGGAGGGACACACTCATTCCCACCAATCACCTCCCACCACAAGGAGGGACACTCCCCCTCCCACCACACACACTGATCACCTCTCACCACCACAAGGAGGGACACACTCATTCCCACCAATCACCTCCCACCACAAGGAGGGACACTCCCCCTCCCACCACACACCAATCACCTCTCACCACCACAAGGAGGGACACACTCATTCCCACCAATCACCTCCCACCACAAGGAGGGACACTCCCCCTCCCACCACACACCAATCACCTCTCACCACCACAAGGAGGGACACACCCCTTCCCACCACACACCAATCACCTCCATCCACCACAATGAAAGACATGGCCACTCCCACAACACACCAATCACCTCCCACCACTACAAGGAGGGACACGCCCCCTCCCAGCACACACCAATCCCCTCCCCCCACCACAAGGAGGGATCCCAGAGATCTAAAAACATATCCCCCAGATCCCTGCGATGTAAAACTTATCCCCCAGATCCCTGAAATCTATAACTTATCCCCCAGATCCCCACAATATAATCCTTATCCCCAGATCCCCCGCGATCTAATACGTATCCCCCAGATCCCCCCACAATCTAATACGTATCCCCCAGATCCCCCGCGATCTAATACGTATCCCCCAGATCCCCCCACAATCTAATACGTATCGCCCAGATCCCCCCACAATCTAATACGTATCCCCCAGATCCCCCCACAATCTAATACGTATCCCCCAGATCCCCCACAATCTAATACGTATCCCCCAGATCCCCCGCGATCTAATACGTATCCCCCAGATCCCCCCACAATCTAATACGTATCGCCCAGATCCGCCCACAATCTAATACGTATCCCCCAGATCCCCCCACAATCTAATACGTATCCCCCAGATCCCCCACAATCTAATGCGTATCCCCCAGATCCCCCACAATCTAATACTTTTCCCCCAGATCCCCGCGATCCAATCCTTATCCCCCAGATCCCCCCACTATCTAATACGTTACCCCCAGATCCCCCACTATCTAATACTTATCCCCCAGATCCCCCACTATCTAATGCGTATCCCCCAGATCCCCCCACTATCTAATACGTATCCCCCAGATCCCCCACAATCTAATACGTATCCCCCAGATCCCCCCACAATCTAATACGTATCCCCCAGATCCCCCCACAATCTAATACGTATCCCCCAGATCCCCCCACAATCTAATATGTATGCCCCAGATCCCCCCACAATCTAATATGTATCCCCCAGATCCCCCACAATCTAATCCGTATCCCCCAGATCCCCCCCAATCTAATCCGTATCCCCCAGATCCCCCCACAATCTAATCCGTATCCCCCAGATCCCCCCACAATCTAATCCGTATCCCCCAGATCCCCCCACAATCTAATCCGTATCCCCCAGATCCCCCCACAATCCAGATCCCCGCGATCCAATCCTTATCCCCCAGATCCCCACGGGATACGTTTTTCACCAGGAGACTTCTCCTTTAAGCTTTGTCCCTTGTTCTGTTTATTAATGCTGGATGTTGGGGGTTGTGGCTTTATAGAGCAGGAATACCCCTCCTCTATTAGGAAGACCTCCAGCTCTCTACTGCCATCTAATGGAGGGAGCAAGCCAGTGCACAATCTCCAGAGGGAAGAGAGTGGACGCCATATGGGAGCACACATATATTACCTTCGCTCCTCATCTATTTACTTATGGAGAGGACGTGTCCTTTAGGTGTGGTTCCCCTTTAATGATATGTCTAGATGTGTGAGGAGTCTTACACCTGCTATATGAGGCCACCCAGGCGGAGAGGACAGAACGTGTCGGATCAACCTGGACAGCGTGTAATGTGGAGCTGGCACTTTGTGTTGTTTGGCACCCGCACGTCTCCCCACATGGCGGTTGTACGTTCAGCTCCTACTGTCAGCGCCAAGCAGGTATCACAGGCCTGAGGGGACATGTTCACAAAATCTACAGCTAAAAAGGCGCCTGCTATAAATAGCTTCGTATTGTCTCATCACCGCACATCACATGACGACAGCAAAACAGCAACCAGCGCCGAGTGTCACCGACCTGAAGGCGAGGAACACCGAGCACACAAGAAACGGAAAGAGTGACCTGGAGGAACCCCGACCCCAAGATGATATATATAATACGATGGGAAGTGATATCACTGTATATAAGAGAACAAATAGTACAAATCTCCTAGATATCCTATAAACAGTATACATAGGGGGCGGTATTATAGTAGTTATATTCTTGTATATAGGAGGCAGTATTATAGTAGTTATATTCTTGTATATAGGAGCAGTATTATAGTAGTTATATTCTTGTATATAGGAGCAGTATTATAGTAGTTATATTCTTGTATATAGGAGCAGTATTATAGTAGTTATATTCTTGTATATAGGAGGCAGTATTATAGTAGTTATATTCTTGTATATAGGAGGCAGTATTATAGTAGTTATATTCTTGTATATAGGAGCAGTATTATAGTAGTTATATTCTTGTATATAGGAGCATTATTATAGTAGTTATATTCTTGTATATAGGAGCAGTATTATAGTAGTTATATTCTTGTATATAGGAGGCAGTATTATAGTAGTTATATTCTTGTATATAGGAGCAGTATTATAGTAGTTATATTCTTCTATATAGGAGGCAGTATTATAGCAGTTATATTCTTGTATATAGGAGCAGTATTATAGTAGTTATATTCTTGTATATAGGAGCATTATTATAGTAGTTATATTCTTGTATATAGGAGCAGTATTATAGTAGTTATATTCTTGTATATAGGAGCAGTATTATAGTAGTTATATTCTTGTATATAGGTGCAGTATTATAGTAGTTTCACCAGCTGTCATACTTGACCACCGTGACACAGCAACTTCAGTCACAGATACAGCAGCTGCTGCCGCAGATACAGCAACTTCAGTCACAGACACAGCAGCTGCAACAGCAACAACCATCTCCTCCGCCGGCTCCTGCAACTCCTCCGCAGCGACCGGCCACTCCTAACCACCGCTTGTCCCTGCCGGACAAATTTGATGGGGACTCTAGACTCTGCCGTGGTCTCCTGCCTAGGAAGGCCCTGCCATGGGCCACACCGCTCGGAGCACCCCTCTCACAGTATCCTTTGCAATCCACCCCTGTGCCTCCCGCCGAGGAGGCTATGCAAGTGGATCGGTCTCGCCTGACCCCTGAAGAGAGGACTCGCCGCAGAAAGAAAGATTTACTTCTATACTGCACTGTGCGTTACCGCACAGAACCCCTGCTCTTGAGCATGGAACTGCATCTCGAAAAAATTTAACTTTTTATTTTGACCAAATGCTCCTCTGAAGTCCTCCTCGGTCTGCCATGGCTCCAACGCCACTCCTCTACCCTTTTCTGGACCACCGGGGAGATCAAGAGCTGGGGTGCTTCTTGCCACAGAAAATGCCTCACGTCTGCTCCCAGTCCCGTCAGTCAAACCTCTGTGTCTCCCCCTTTACCTGGTCTCCCCAAGGCCTATCTGGACTATGCTGTGTCTCCTCCTCACAGCCCCCGTCCTGTTAACACTCTGCCCCGTGCCAAGCTTTACCCTCTTCCCTCCCTCCCCACTCCCATGCCTTCTTGTGTGCCCGCTGTGGATGAGGTTTCCCGAGGCTTCGCCACCGTCTGGAAAAAGACTCTAAAATCCCTCATACTAGCCTCATCCCGGGTGAAGAAGCTTGCCGAAGAAAAAAGAAGAACTCCTCCTGTTTTTGTGTGGCTCTCCACCAAGTATATCCGCTTCCGTGTCCCCAGTTTTAATCTGGGACCACGTTATCTTGGACCCTTTGTAGTTAAGTGCCCAGAGGAGAGATCTTGGGAACCTGGGGACAACATCCTGGACAAAAGTCTTGTCCTCAGGTTCTCAGGCTCCAAGAAGAGGGGGAGACCCAAAGGGGGGGGGGGGGTACTGTTACGCCGAGCGCTCCGGGTCCCCGCTCCTCCCCGAAGCGCTCGCAGCGTTCTTTTATTCGCAGCGCTCCGGTCAGACCTGCTGACCGGGTGCGCTGCGATATTGCTCCCAGCCGGGATGCGATTCGCGATGCAGGACGCGCCCGCTCGCGATGCACATCTCGGCCCCTGTACCTGACCCGTTCCCCGTCTGTGTTGTCCCTGTGCGCGCGGCCCCGCTCCTTAGGGCGCGCGCGCGCCGGGTCTCTGCAATTTAAAGGGCTAGTGCACCAATGATGGTGCCTGGCCCAATCTCCCTGATTAGTTTCCACCTGTGCACTCCCTATTTATACCTCACTTCCCCTGCACTCCCTTGCCGGATCTTGTTGCCCTTGTGCCAGAGAAAGCCTTTCCTTGAGTGTTCCTAGCCTGTGTTCCAGACCTCCTGCCGTTGCCCCTGAATACGATCCTTGCTGCCTGCCCTGACCTTCTGCTATGTCCGACCCTGCTCTTGTCTACTCCCTTGTACCGCGCCTATCTCAGCAGTCAGAGAGGTTGAGCTGTTGCCGGTGGATACGACCTGGTTGCTACCGCCGCTGCAAGACCATCCCGCCTTGCGGCAGGCTCTGGTGAAAACCAGTAGCAACTTAGAACCGGTCCACCGACACGGTCCACGCCAATCCCTCTCTGACACAGAGGATCCACATCCAGCCTGCCGAATCGTGACAGTAGTTATATTCTTGTATATAGGTGCAGTATTATAGTAGTTATATTCTTGTATATAGGAGCAGTATTATAGTAGTTATATTCTTGTATATAGGAGCAGTATTATAGTAGATATATTCTTGTATATAGGAGCAGTATTATAGTAGTTATATTCTTGTATATAGGAGCAGTATTATAGTAGTTATATTCTTGTATATAGGAGCAGTATTATAGTAGATATATTCTTGTATATAGGAGCAGTATTATAGTAGTTATATTCTTGTATATAGGAGCAGTATTATAGTAGATATATTCTTGTATATAGGAGCAGTATTATAGTAGTTATATTCTTGTATATAGGAGCAGTATTATAGTAGTTATATTCTTGTATATAGGAGCAGTATTATAGTAGATATATTCTTGTATATAGGAGCAGTATTATAGTAGTTATATTCTTGTATATAGGAGCAGTATTATAGTAGTTATATTCTTGTATATAGGAGCAGTATTATAGTAGTTATATTCTTGTATATAGGAACAGTATTATAGTAGTTATATTCTTGTATATAGGAGCAGTATTATAGTAGTTATATTCTTGTATATAGGAGCAGTATTATAGTAGTTATATTCTTGTATATAGAGGCAGTATTATAGTAGTTATATTCTTGTATATAGGAGCAGTATTATAGTAGTTATATTCTTGTATATAGGAGCAGTATTATAGTAATTATATTCTTGTATATAGGGGCAGTATTATAGTAGTTATATTCTTGTATATAGGAGCAGTATAATAGTAGTTATATTCTTGTATATAGGAGGCAGTATTATAGTAGTTATATTCTTGTATATAGGAGCAGTATTATAGTAGTTATATTCTTGTATATAGGAGCAGTATTATAGTAGTTATATTCTTGTATATAGAAGCAGTATTATAGTAGTTATATTCTTGTATATAGAAGCAGTATTATGGTTGGTATACTCTTGTATATAGGAGCAGTATTATAGTAGTTATATTCTTGCATATAGGAGGCAGTATTATAGTAGTTATATTCTTGTATATAGGAGCAGTATTATAGTAGTTATATTCTTGTATATAGAAGCAGTATTATGGTTGGTATACTCTTGTATATAGGAACAGTATTATAGTAGTTATATTCTTGCATATAGGAGGCAGTATTATAGTAGTTATATTCTTGTATATAGGAGCAGTATTATAGTAGTTATATTCTTGTATATAGGAGGCAGTATTATAGTAGTTATATTCTTGTATATAGGAGCAGTATTATAGTAGTTGTATTCTTGTATATAGGAGCAGTATTATAGTAGTTATATTCTTGTATATAGGAGGCAGTATTATAGTAGTTATATTCTTGTATATAGGAGGCAGTATTATAGTAGTTATATTCTTTTATATAGGGGGCAGTATTATAGTAGTTATATTCTTGTATATAAGAGGCAGTATTATAGTAGTTATATTCTTGTATATAGGAGCAGTATTATAGTAGTTGTATTCTTGTATATAGGAGCAGTGTTATAGTGAATAAGTAAATAAATAAATAAATATGTTATTTTTATTATATTATTATTATTATTATTATTATTATTATTATTATATGTTCTTTTCTCAGGTTATTTCGGCTGCACTTTTCATGTTCCTATGAAGATTTGTTTCGATGTTGCACAGTTTCTATTCTCGGTTACATTATCTTCTTTCTTCTTCTTTTTGTTAATGTAATTTTTTTCCCATTAGTAAAGATCACATTATAACAAGTGTCAGAGCAGATTTGGCTCCAGACCATCCCGGGATACGTCTTGTTAGTTGGAGCGTGAGTTTCGGGGGAACGTTCCGCCTGCGGCTCTGTTTGTTTCAGCCTGTTGGATCCTGTTTGGTATTTTCTACAATCTGCTGAGTTAGAATTTTTTGCAACTTGGAGCCGTGAAGTTAATTTCCTGCAAATACTTCACAATAGGTTAATATAGATGGAAAGTGCGCTGCCATCTGCGGTCCTGTCTGCCGCTCTGTGTCTGAGCCATCATGTTTGATACAGCCCCGTATCTAAGCCTATCATGTGTGATACTGGATGCTGAATCGGAGTATATTGTGTGATACAATCTATGGAGCTGCTGTATCTAATCCTATTTTTGTGATAGTATTAGGCTTTATTCACACAGTGTAAAATGAAAGCAAAAATACTGCAGTAAAAAAGATATAAAAGATAATAATATGTTCCATTAAGAAGGGGGCGAAGCGGCGCAGACTACAGAATACTGCAGTCAATTCTACATGCGAAATGACGGCTGCTTTTCTGTAGATTTTAAAATGAGTTGTCCTGGTTTAGAAAAACACTTCTTTTTTAATTTTTAAATACAAAAATAGCGTCACCCCTGTCCACAGTAGTGATGAGCGGCAGAGGCCATAGTCGAATTCGCAATATTTCGTGAATATAAGGACTAATATTCAACATATATTTGCAAAATTTGCATATTCGTTTTTTTTTTGCGCATATGTGAAAATATATGTGCATATTTGCGAATATTGAGCCCTCCCTTCTTTAATGGTATAGGGAACTGGGACTGTCTCATGGCATGTAAAACAGTAAGCTAAACAGGACCATCTTTTGAGTCCAGGGTGGGACAGAGTGTTACAGTGTTGTGGTTTAACTCTACCTTCCTGGAAACGCTGCTGAGTTGCCCATAGCAACCAATCAGATTGCTTCTTTCATTTTTCACAAGGCCTCTGCAAATTGAAAGAAGCGATCTTATTGGTTGCTATGGGCAACTCAGAAACTTTTCCTGGAAACGTTTCTGAGTTGCCCATAGCAACCAGACTACTTCCTTCATTTTTCAGAGGCCTTTTAAAAAATGAAGGAAGCAATCTGATTGGTTGCTATGGGCAACTGCACAACTCTTCCTCTACACTGGCTTTGATGAATCTCCCCCATAGAGGGAGATTTATCAAAACCTGAGGAAAAGTTTCTGAGTTGCCCATAGCAACCAATCAGATCGCTTCCTTCATTTTGTAGAGGCCTTGTGAAAAATGAAAGAAGCGACCTGATTGGTTGCTATGGGCAACTCAGCAGCGTTTCCAGGAAAGTAAAGTTAAACCACAGCACTGTAACCCTCTGTCCCACCCTGGGACTCAAATCCATGGTGGTCTCCCATGCACTGTGCTGCCGAGACCATCCTGTTTAGCATGCCATGAGATCCCCATAAACCACAATGGGCAAAAAATTGGGGATTTTCCTAGTAATTTGACGGAAAATATAGATTTTATAAAAGACAGGAGGCGAGCATTATATGCATTGTTCTTCTTTACTGCAACAAATAGCAGCCCATAAACAGTTAAATTCCACAAGAAAAAACTTTACATACAATGGGAAACATACAGGTGTGACCACCTAACTTGCTAGATATGTGTAACCAATGAGATTACAGGCTCCCATATATAAGGCTCAGGTAAACCATATACTTCCTCTTCTTTGTGCACAGAGATAAGTTCAACATAAAGTTCAATAAACAAAGTCAAACTAAAATTTCCAATATCTTCGAAAACTGTAGGGTGAAAGAAGTAAAACTGTAGATAGTTTGGACTCCTTCAACGATGTAACTGGAGAAAAACTTGAGAGAAGAAAGAGATTCGTTAATTTCTAACGATAATTTGTTTTCCCTTAGTCCTAACAGTAGCACAGATGGGGTATTCCACCCCCCGCGAACTGGTAGGACAGATGGAAGTTTTATTGAACCTAATTAAACAATCAGTGAAAACACACCCACAACCCCCTGTATAAGTAAGAGGGTCATCCTCTGCCTCATTGTGTAGTAACAAGAAGAACTAAAGGTAAATAATAGAAGAAAATAACTTAACTAGGGAGGGAAAGTTGTGCTACTGTTAGGACTAAGGGAAAACAAATTATCGTTAGAAATTAACGATTCCCTTACGTCCTAACCAGTAGCACAGATGGGGAAATGGCAAGCAGAAACCCTATGAGGGAGGGCTCTCATGCCTGACGGCAGATAATACTGTCCGTCCAATGAGGAGAAATCGGCCAATCTACTGTCAAGTCTGTAGTGGGTGATAAATGTGGAGAGTGAACTCCAGGAAGCAGCTTTGCATATATGTTCCAAGGGAACAAGACTCCTTTCCGCAAAGGAGGTAGATACAGACCTGGTGGAATGAGCTTTTACAAACTCAGGAGGCTCCTTACCTTGGGATACCATGGCAATACGAATGGCATCTTTTACCCATCTACTGATGGAGGGCTTTGAAGCTTTAAGACCTCTTTTGGGTCCTGAAAAGAGAATTAGCAGATTTTCATCCTTCCGAAACTCCAAAGATCTTCTTATATAGATCTGGAGACATCTCGAGATATCTAGGCAATGAAGAGCACTATCTTCATTGGAGGATGGAGGAGGAGAAAATACTGGCAGGGATATAACTTGATTTATATTTTGGAATGATGGAACCTTAGGTATAAAGGATGGCATGAATCTGAGTAACACTCAATCCGGCAAAAATTTAGTATATGGTTCAAGTGCCGAGAGCGCTTGAAGTTCCCCAATCCTTTTGGCTGAAGTGATTGCCAGTAAAAAAGTTATTTTAATGGTAACAAACTTCATGTCCACCTCCTCCAAGGGCTCAAAGGGGGGAGATGCTAACCCCTTGAGCACCATCGATAAGTCTCATGCTGGGACAGGTTGTATAATTGTAGGTTTTAACCTTGAGGATCCCCTCAAGAATGTTTTGACTAGTGGGTCTCGAGACAATGGTTTATTGAGAAAGGCAGAGATGGCTGATACCTGAACTCTGAGTGTGGAAGGAGATAGATTCTTGTCTAATCCCTCCTGGAGAAAGTTGAGGATTGTGGCAACAGCTGGATTCTGTCCAGGTAGTTGTTTCTTGGAGCACCAAGACTGAAAAGTTGTCCAAATTCTTTTATAGGCTCTGTTAGTGGACTCCGCTTTGGAATGCGAGAGGGTATTCAAGACCGCACTAGAAAGCCCTTCTAGATGTGGAAGGGACTGGTCAACCTCCAGGCTGTCAGGTTGAACATTTGAAGATTTGAGCAGCTGTGAGTGTCCCCCGACACTAGTGCTTGCTCTGGGGGAAGCCTCCAGAATTGTCCCCGACTCATTTGCAAGAGTTGGGTAAACCAAGCTCTCTTGGGCCAAAATGGAATTATGGCTATGACAGAGGCTTGGTCCTGCCTGATTTTCATCAATACCCTTGGGATCAAGGAAATTGGAGGGAAGATGTAGGCCAGCCTGAACCTCCATGGGATTGAGAGAGCATCGATTGCTACTGGGTTGTCTTCCCTGTACAGGGAACAAAATCTCACCACTTTGGTGTTGAACCTTGTTGCCATAAGATCTATTTCTGGCATACCCCACCTGAGTATTATTTGTTTGAACATCTCTGGATGGAGAGACCATTCTCCAGTTGAAAGTCCTCTGCTCAGGCGGTCGGCGATCACATTGAGAGATCCCCGAATGTGAACTGCCGACAGGTGGGTTAGGTTCCTCTCTGCCCAATCCAAGATCAGACCCACCTCTCTGAGGAGGCTTTGTGATCGAGTGCCTCCCTGCTTGTTGATGTACAATACAGCCGTCATGCTGTCGGATTGGATCTTTACTGCTTTCCCTTGAAGAAGAGAAGCAAATTGGAGGAGTGCTAATCTGATGGCTCGAATCTCGAGGAGATTGGAGGTTAACCCTCTCTCCTGAGGAGACCAAGATCCCCGCACTAACAGATCCAAGAGATGCGCTCCCCAACCTACAAGGGACGCGTCGGTAGTAAGTATCATCCAAGGGGGTTGGATCATTGACTTGCCATCCTCGAGGTGAGACCACCATCTGAGAGAGGACCTGACTCGATAAGACAGGGAGTGGCACTTGTTTAGGCCCGAGGGCCTGAGATTCCAAGTGGCGAGCACCTCTGATTGAAGAGGGCGTAGATGCCAAAGAGCCCAAGGAACCGCATCCACGGTAGCGGACATAAGTCCCAACATCCGCATGAGAGTGCGAATGGAAACTCTCCGGGGTACAGAGAGAAAAAGGGCCGATTCCTGCACCCGAGATTTCCTCTCGGGAGAGAGGTAGAGTGTCATGGAGATTGAGTCGACTATAAAGCCGAGAAATCTCACTGAGGTAGTTGGGAGGAAATTGGATTTGGCCCAATTGACTATCCACCCTAACTGGAGAAGGAAGGATACTGCTAGTTGCAGATGTTGGGACAGGATCGCAGAAGAAGGAGCTCTGAGGAGCCAATCGTCTAGGTAGGGAACGATGCTGAGCCCCTGGAGCCTTAGAGCAGCGACTACCGCTACCACCACTTTGGTAAATGTGTGTGGGGCCGAAGAAATTCCAAACGGGAGGGCTACAAACTGGAGGTGTTTTAGAACTCCCCCTACCTGAACTGCGATCCTTAGATACTTTCTGGATACCGGATGAATAGGAATATGAAGGTAAGCATCCTTTAGATCCAGAGTAGCCAGGTAATCCCCTGGCGAGATGAGGTTGACCACAGATTGAATAGTTTCCATACAAAAGCGTTTGTGCTTCACATACTGATTGAGATATCTCAGATCTATAATCATCCGCCAGTCTCCTGTTACCTTGGGAACTAGGAAGACTGGAGAATAAATTCCTGACCCCCGCTCTGAAAGAGGAACTTCCTCTAAGGCATTCTTCTGGATGTATTCCAGAATGTAGGTTTCTAGCGCCCCCTGTTTGATTGGTGAAAAAACTCTTGTCTCCACATAATTGGATGGGGGAATTGATTCGAGGTCTATCGAATAACCATCCGATATTAATCTCAGGACCCAAGGATCCTGAATGTGGAGGTACCAGGCGCTTGAAAAGTGGTGAAGACGACCACCAACTGGAATCTGGGGGGCAGGATGGGAAACTGGAAAGGTCACCTCGGCAAGGAACCCAGAGCTTCGTAGAAGCCTGCAGTCAGAGCTTTCTGGTGTCTTTGGAGCCACGGGAGCGTTTTCCGCCCCGGCGTTGATTACCCCATTCTCTCTGAGGCTTAGGCTGGGGGGCTGATCCGCCACCAGAACGCCGGCCTCGACCACGAAAGGAGGAATAAGGAAGGGACTTGCCTTTCTTGTCAGAAAGTCCCTCCATAATGCGGTCCAGCTCAGCTCCGAAAAGAATGCCGGGTTCGTAAGGCATAGCACATAAGGTGTTCTTGGAAGAGTTGTCAACTTTCCAAGGTTTTAACCATAGAGGACGTCGTCCAGCGGAAGCCAGGGCCATAGACTTGGAGGCCAATTTAAGATGCTGGGTGGAAGCATCGCACAAAAAATCAACGGCCAGATTGGACGTCTTGAAGGATGAAAGAATTTCATCTCTAGGAACCCCCTGGTCCAAATCCGACTGGATGTTAGAAAGACGGGTCTTCAAAAAGTTTGCTACCTCAGAGCAAGCTATCGCCACTGATGCAGACGCAGAAGCAGTGGAGTAGGAGCGCCTCATGGCACAGTCAGCCTTCCGATCCATTGGATCCTGCAAGGAAGACCCATCCTCAGCAGGGACCACTGTCCTCTTGGACAGTTTGGCAACTGCCATGTCAACCTTAGGGACAGGGCCCCAGGAAGAAAGCTGAGATTCCTGTATAGGAAACATGGTCTTAAATCTTTTAGTTAAGACCGGACCCTTTTCTGTTTTTTTCCATTCCGTTCTAAGCACGGACAGAAGGGTATCATCCGCTTTAAAGACCCTAGGTCCCTTAGAGGCGGAGGTAGAGGCTTCCCCGGGATCAACATCCTGGTCCCCTGACCGGATGGATCTCAGAAGACGCTGGGTCTTTTCCAGCGGAAAAAAATAAGATGCAGTGACCTCCTCATCCGAAGAGGAGGACTTGGAATCTTCTCTCTCCTGATCCACAGACATCTCCATTCTGGGAGGTGAAGAAGGTCTGGCGCGTTTCTGAGAGACAACGTGTTTCAGCTCCTCAATAGAGGCTTGCATAGCCAACATGTTAGAGGAGACCCACACATACATATCCTGAACTGTAGGTTCAGTCTGATGGGAAGGTAGAGACTTAGCCCTACAAGGAGGGCACCTGGAGAATTCATAATTATCCTCCAGGGGAGTATTGCAGTCATGGCAAGAGAGGTGCTTGCGCTTGGCGGATCTTTTTGCCAAGCCTTCACGATCCCCTGAGCCCTCGGTCGACATATCTAGGTAAATATGAGAGGAGTGATTAGATAATGTAGCGGCAAGAAAAAATTGCGGCTAGCTAAAATATAATAAAAATACCCAAAGTTCTCAGCAAGAGACCAGGTAAGATAGAGAGGTAGGGAAACAGTAGTATCCGCAAGGATGCACTACTAGACTCAAAAAGACAGGACTGTGGAAGTACCAACAGCTCTGCGCTCTAGGAGGCTGAATGGCAGCCTAGGGGGAGTTTAAATATCCTCCTGGCTGGCGCCAAAACAAGACTCCGCCCACAAGGCGAAGTTGCAGAAAAAAGAAATCCTGTCTTACAAAAAACAGGAGGAAAAGGAACCCTATTAGTTAGAGGGTTATAGAAGAGGCTCCTCGCTCGGTTTCGCCACATTATTGGCAAAAGCGGCGCAAAAAAACGAGCCGGGAGCGAAAAAGAGAAACAGGAAGTGACGTCAGAAGCCGCTGAGGGACTTCCGGCCGGGGCCGCGATTGGAGTTGCGGCTCCGAGGAATAGAAGCAGATGGGCGCAAACTAAGCCCAGAACTGCAAGTAAGAAACCCCCCCCCCCTCCAACAGGAGTAAGGGGGTCACCATCTGTCCCACTGTCCGGGAGGACAGAAAAAAACACAATGAGGCAGAGGATGACCCTCTTACTTATACAGGGGGTTGTGGGTGTGTCTTACTGATTGTTTAATTAGGTTCAATAAAACTTCCATCTGTCCTACCAGTTCGCGGGGGGGTGGAATACCCCATCTGTGCTACTGGTTAGGACGTAAGGGAACATCATCCAAAAGAGTATGAATTGAAGAACGTAGGTCGACATCCCTGGATGATTAATAAGCTGAAATACATCAAAATATATAATAATTAAAAGGGAGGTAGAGGGAGGGATAATGCTCGCCTCCTGTCTTTTATAAAATCTATATTTTCCGTCACAATACTAGGAAAATCCCCAATTTTATAACAAGACAGGAGGCTCACATTATATGCATGTTTAAAGTTATCAATTATATTCAATAAACTCAAAAATAATCAATTATAATAATGACATAGATACATGAGAATCAGGTCTATAATAAAAGGTTTTGAAAGTTGAATCTGAAGACCAATTAGCTGCCTTCAAAAGATCTGATAAAGATCGACCTGCCTTAAGTATTTTAGTGGATACTGCTCCTCTAACAGAATGGGCCCCAAATACAGTAGTATCGATACCGGCCATGCACATGACATTTCTGACCCATCTAGCCAAAGTTGCCGAAGAAACAGGTAAGTGAGGTTTACAGAAGGAAATGAGTAATTGAGGTGAAGCAGAATGTCGAAGTGATAGGGTTTTACTCTCATATGCTTGAAGACATTTGACTACACAAAGTTTGTCATTATGGGGAAAGGATGGATAGAAAACTTGACGGATATTAGTTTTTGTCCTTTTATATATAAAGAAGGTAACTCCTTGAGGAGAGAATTGTCTTTGAGATACGTCAAGAATTCTGACATCTGAAATTCTTTTAAGGGATATTAAACAAAGTAATGCGGTTAATTTGAAAGAAAGAAATTTTAAAGATAAAGCATTATTATCTTGCCAAGAATTAAATAATTCTAAAATTAAATTGACATCCCAAGTAGATTGATATTTGGGATTGGGTGGACATTTGAAACGCATGCCTTTTAGAAGTTTACATACAATCGGATGTTTCCCAATAGGGAGAGTATTTACTGGAGAGTGATAGAAGGATATGGCTGAACGATACAGATTCAACGTACGATATGCCTTTCCTGAATCAAAGGAGGCCGATAGATAATTCAAGATACAGGGAATAGGTGCTGATATGGGATCCAGATCCCGTTGTAGGCACCAATCAGACCAAAGTCTCCAGGCTGATCTGTAAGCAACCCTGGTACCTGGAGCCCATGCTTCTGATAAGATGTCCCTAGTTGATTGAGAAAGTACGTACTCTGAGGAGATTGGCCTGAGATTAGCCAAGCTACAAGTTGAAGTTGTTGCGATACAATCAATGGATGTGGATTCCCTAGAGGATCTAACAATAGATTGTTGAGATTGGGTAAGATCCTTGGATAATCTATTACCATCCCCATTATTTGGGGAAACCAAGGTTGTGATGGCCACCACAGAGTTACTAGTACTACCGAGGCTTTCTGAATTGTGATCTGGAAAAGTAATCTGGGGATCAGAATGAAAGGGGGAAACGCATACAGTTTATGTCTCGGCCAAATCTGTATGTGGGCATCTGCCCCTAATGATTCGGGATACGGACGCCAACTGTAGAATCTCAGAATCTGACGATTCAGTCTGGAAGCAAACAGATCCAGGTATAGAGGTCCCCACAAAAGCTGAAGTTGATGAAATACAGAAGGATCTAACCTCCAGTCGCTGTAATCTTTGAGATAACGGGAATTCCAACCGGCTATCGTATTGGAAAGACCCGGGATGTACTCTGCTTTGAGTATGATTTCTCTGTCCAGACAAAAATGCCATAGATCTTTGACAATGTTCATTAACATAGGGGAATTCGTCCCTCCTAAACGATTGATATATTGGACAACTGAAATATTGTCCATGCGTAAGAGTATACAACAATGAGTTCTGTCTCCCACAAAACTCTTGAGAGCAAAGAATCCGGCCATCAATTCTAGGCTATTGATGTGAAGTTGAGATTCCTGGATGGACCATTTGCCTCCCATGGATTGGTTGCCACAACGAGCTCCCCATCCAATAAGGCTTGCATCTGATTCCAGAATTAAATCTGGTAACGGGTTGAAAATGGTCTTCCCGTTCCATTCCTAGATATGGTGTAGCCACCAAATTAACTCTTCTTTTGCCTCCGAAGATAGTTGGATTTCGTCCGAGTAACCCAGACCTTCTCTCAGGTGTTGAATTTTTAGACGTTGGAGAGCTCGATAGTGTAACGGGGCCGGGAAGATTGCCTTAATTGATGCGGACAAGAGACCCACAATTCGAGCTATGGCTCGAAGAGAAATTAGGTTCTTGTTGATTAATGATCGAATCTCTTTGCAAATCGTCTTCAATTTCTTCAATGGAAGGCTCAGTAGAGTTGTCTGAGAATTGATCAAAAAACCCAGGAATTCCATTTCCTGAGAGGGGACAAGGACAGATTTGTCTTGGTTTATTAAGAAACCGAGATTTGATAACAGATCCAGAGTCCAATTCATATGAAGAATGGCTGTTTGGAATGAATTTGCCATAATGAGGATATCGTCCAAATAAATTATGAGACGAACACCTCTGAAACGTAATAGCGCTATTATTGGTTTCATCAACTTGGTGAAACACCAAGGGGCCGATGAAAGGCCGAAAGGGAGACAAGTGAACTGCCATTTGTTCCCTTTCCAAATGAATTGAAGGAACGGTTGGGAAATAGGATGAATTGGTACCGTGAGGTAAGCATCTTTTAAATCGACTTTTATCATCCAATCGTTTTCCCATAACATAGCTCTCAAAAGATGGATGCCCTCCATCTTGAAATGTCGATATATTACAAAATTGTTTAATGTTTTTAAATTTATTACTGGGCGATAGCCAGCATCCTTCTTTTTCACTAGAAAAAGATTGCTTACATAACCTGGAGAATTTAGGGGTACCTGAATAATGGCTTGTTTGGTCAGAAGGTCTTTTATCTCCAATTCTATAAGGTTTTGAACCTCCACAGAAAAATGAATGGGAGGAGGAGGAAGAGTTTGAGATGGAATAGCACTGAATTCCATCAGATAACCCTTTGTTGTATTGATAATCCATTGGTCGGACAATATCCTTTCCCATAAGTGGGAAAAAAGTCGGAGTCTTCCGCCCACTGGGGGAAGGAAAGAAGCTGTTAGTTGTGCACTTACCTGTTGGTCTGGAACGGGTGTTGAACCTTTGTCCCCTTGATTTCCATGTTCGACCTCGATAAGGGAAGAAGGGTTGAGGTTGTGGTTGGGGAGGGGGGATGGAATAGGCGGCTCTGTCTGTGTATGAGGGGCCTCTATATTGTCTAAATTGAGTGTGACGGCCGGGAAAACGACCCCTGCTTCTCCCGGCCCTTCCAAAAACCCTAGTGGGAAAGCCTTTTTTCAATGACACTTGGGCTTTGTCTAGTGTGGAGAATAAGCCCACATACTTAGAAATTTCTTTGATAAAATTGTCACCAAATAGGTGATTATCAACATCCGCAGATGTAGGAGTGGGAGCCAGATAGGTTAATTGTGGGTCTAATTTTAATAAAATAGACTGTCTTCTTTCGATACAGAAAGCCTCATTTATGCTACCGAACAAACAAATAGTCCTCTGTATCCATCCCCTGAGGGAGTCGTTATTAATAGGATTGCCTGTTTTAAACGCCTCTTCAGACATCTCCATGATTCTAGTCAATGGGCCCAGTAAGTCTAAAAACTTATCCTGGCACAGTTTGAAACTGCGGTCAATCCCTTTAATAGGATTTTTTCCCGACTTTTGTATAAATCTAGTTAGAATGGGATCAATGTCGGGTGTAGCTGAAGAAGCTGTGGATAAAGTAGGGCGTGGACACTCGGCCCTAAGCTTATTTCTGGCTTTATTGTCCATGTTTTTGCGTAACCAGAGGCAAATAAATTTGTCTACCTCAGCAGATGGGGTCCACTCTCCGGATCTGGGGTGGACTATTTGGGAGGGATCAAAATAAGGAATACCTTGGCTATCCACTACTTTAGAATTAGATGATATATTTTCATCACAATAAATATTGCCCTCCACTTCTGTAGGTAAGTATGAGGGGTCATTTCCATCCGTACAGTCGGAGTCATTAAGAAATTCTCCATCATCCCTTTCTCCATTATAATATTCATAAGTTTCATCATAAACATATTCCTCAGATATGGGCATATCAGATGTTATATTAACCCGTGCATCGTTATACTCCTCCCGGGTAGAAGGTCCTGGATGTTGTGTGGTAACATCAGTATGACTGCATTTTTTAAGCAGGTTATCATCATCATTCTGACTTTTCTCTTTGAAAACTGTTTTTCTATGTTTTTTAGGTAATATGTCATCATGAGAAGAAAGTCTCTTTTTTGTATGGCTATGGGCACTCAGGGACTGGTGTGCCAGTTGTGCCGAAGATTGAGATACAGTGATCCCCCGACTTATGATGGCCTCGACATATGATCATTTCAACATATGATGGCCTCTCAGAGCCCATCGTATGTTGAAGGCAGTATGGACATATGATGCTGCTGTGTGTCGGGGCCATCGTACAAACAGCTATCGGACAGTACTGACAACTTCAGCAACTGACAGATAGTTGTATAATGTCCCCGTGTGCCCCGTTCTGCCTCCTGTCACTCACATGCTGTCCTGCTAACTCATACAGGCTTCCACTGTGAGCTCTGTGTAAGCCCCGCCCCTCCAGTGCAGCTATAGCCAATAGCCTTGTGCATATTGCTGCAGGCATCCAATGAGCTGCTGGCTGCCCTCCCCTTCCTTTCCTATAGAGCTGTAGTCGGCAGGATGGTAATGGAGGACATTCTGTCCCCCCTGAAGGTATTTAAAGAACTGTACAGTCCTGTATACAATGTCACACATCACATACAATACATATACACACAATACACCCCATACATCAATGTTTCCCTATCAGTGTGCCTCCAGCTGTTGCAAAACTATAACTCCCAGCATGCCCAGACAGTCAATGGCTGTACATGCATGCTGGGAGTTGTAGTTTTGCAACAGCTGGAGGCACCCTGGTTTGTTAAACACTCCCCATACACTCCACATACAATGGTCATCCCAGAACCAATTAGCAATTTCCCATAGAGATATGTATTCAACATACAATGGTTCCGAGGCCCCAGAACCAATTACCATTTTTACATAGACATATGTACTCGACATATGATGGTTTCAACATATGATGGTTCTCCTGGAACCAATTAATATCATATGTTGAGGGACCACTGTATTGCTCTGGCTACAGAGTCAGCGATGGTTTCCTGAACTGCTGCCATGGCATTATTAACGGCAGTGTGCACGGACCTAGAGGCCGAATGGTCCACCAATAATTGTAGTTGGTCATTGATAACAATGTCAGAGTTAGAGGACAGTAGACATATTGAAGTAAGTATTATGTTTAGAATTAATATATGAGGCTAGGCAGAAAAATAATTAATTATAATTATAAATGATAATGCTGCAGTCCTAAAAAGGACAGACTATGACTGTAACCCCGAAATTAGAATACAATTTCTTAAACTACAGGAGATATATCACTAATGACTGGGGCAGTATCGCAGAGATGATTCCTGTCAGGCGAGCAGAGCGTGTAAGTGAGAACCACTTGCACCGAGTTATCGCGAGACTAGAAGTAATCTCGCGCAGGGGAAAGTGAAGAGACGCGCTGTAGTAATTTTCGCCGGAAGATAACGGGACCAAAAGGGCGCACTTAGGGTAATGTAAATGCGATTTACACAGGGAAGGGATACAGATAGGATAGGGTATATGTAATACTGGAAATCTAAACTTATATCCGTAGGTCGGACAAGGGATAGCAATAGCGCAACTAAGAAGAGATAGGTAGTACAGTGACTAAACTAGTAAGGAAAATATGGAGGAAAAATATTAAAGAATATGTACTTATATACCATAAATTTGAATTGTATACAGTAATACTTATCTGGCTGCAAGCAGCAAAGAAGAGGAAGTATATGGTTTACCTGAGCCTTATACATGGGAGCCTGTAATCTCATTGGTTACACATATCTAGCAAGTTAGGTGGTCACACCTGTATGTTTCCCATTGTATGTAAAGTTTTTCCTTGTGGAATTTAACTGTTTATGGGCTGCTATTTGTTGCAGTAAAGAAGAACAATGCATATAATGCGAGCCTCCTGTCTTTTATAAAATCACAGAGTTAATGCACCAGTCATAGTTCCCTATACCATGAAATAAGGGAGGACTCAATATTCGTGCATATGCGCATATATTTTCGCATATGAGCATAAAATTTTGCATATGTGAAAAAAAACAGAATATTCGTAATTAGGAATATATAGTGCTATATTTGTGATATTCGTGAATTCGCAAATATGCGATATTTGCGATTAAAATTCGAATAGCGAATATTCGCGAACAACACTAGTCCACAGGTTGTTTCTGGTATTGCATCTCGGACTGGACTGAGCTGCAGTACTACACATGACCTGTGGACAGGAATGGTGCTGTTTTTGCCACCAAAGAATCAGTATTTCTGTAATCCAGGACCTCCCATGAATGGAGCACACTTATTTAGCCCCTCTGTAAACCTATTTTAGGGTGGGTTCACACCACGATTTTCCTGTACGGTTTCAGCATATGGTTTCATAAAAAAAAAAAGTACAGAAAACCGTGCCCATAGACTTCCCATTCAAAACCGTATACGCCATAATGTATACAGAAAACCATGGTCTACCACTGTTTTTGGTCCGGGTGAAAAACCGTATTAAACCGTAAACATGTTTTTTTTTTTACTTCAGTCAGTGGGAACCGTATAGATCTGTATGTGCGTACGGTTCCATCCGGTTTTCACCATTCGGTTTTTGACTTTGCTCAGTTTTTTTTTCTTGGAATTTCAATCAAACAAGTGAAACTTTATTCATAATGGAGTGAAAAATTAAAAACATATACTTTTTTCTTAAAAAACGAATGCAATCGGACATCCTTTTTTATACCGTACACGGATTAAAATTTGTGCGCACGTTTTGATACAGTTTAGTCCCGTTTTGAAGAATCCGTTTTTTATCAAAAACCTGATACAGGAACTGTATTGCAAAAACGTGAACCCGGCCTTACTGCAGGATTTTTGCTCTGATTTTTCCCTGTGTGAACATGGCCTGAGACACGGAGAATTTTGAGACAATCTAATGCAGACAAAAAGATAGAACAGAGCTTCTCCTAAGGACAGTCAGTAACAACGTGATGTGAGGCTGTAAAGTTCTTTCGTTTAAAGATCCGTTATAAAGTCTTTAAAAACGGATCCTTAAACTTCTGTTAATAAATCCCATTAAAGTCTATGGGATTTTTTAATCTTCCGTTTGCACCTTTTTTGTTCCGTTAAACTAACGTCCGTTAATTATTAACATTGAAGCCTATGGCGTAACGGACGTTACAAAATACACCCGCTATTGTCCGTTAATTTAATGTCCATTAGTGCTACTGAGCATGCTCAGTAGAGACTTGACACTCCTGAAGTCACATGGGAAAGTTGAGTAGTGCTCACACCCGCTGTCACACCCCCTCTACTTCCTGGTCAGACAGCAGGAGGCAGCAGTAGGAGTCTGTTCTGGGTATCCATATTCATCTGCCGCCATCCACCTGATAGCACTTCAACAGCGCTCTATTAAGAACCAGAGCAGTGCACCCTCCTGCACCCCCCCCCCTCCAGGAGGCAGAGTAGTGCACCCTCCTGCACCCCCCCTCCAGGAGGCAGAGTAGTACACCCTCCTGCACCCCCCCCCCCTCCAGGAGGCAGAATAGTGCACCCTCCTGCACCCCCCCCTCCAGGAGGCAGAATAGTGCACCCTCCTGCACCCCCCCCCCCCTCCAGGAGGCAGAGTAGTACACCCTCCTGCACCCCCCCCCCCCTCCAGGAGGCAGAATAGTGCACCCTCCTGCACCCTCCCCTCCAGGAGGCAGAGTAGTACACCCTCCTGCACCCCCCCCCCCTCCAGGAGGCAGAGTAGTACACCCTCCTGCACCCCCCCCCCCTCCAGGAGGCAGAGTAGTACACCCTCCTGCACCTTCCCCCCTCCAGGAGGCAGAGTAGTACACCCTCCTGCACCCCCCCCCCCTCCAGGAGGCAGAGTAGTACACCCTCCTGCACCCCCCCCCCCTCCAGGAGGCAGAGTAGTACACCCTCCTGCACCCCCCCCTCCAGGAGGCAGAGTAGTACACCCTCCTGCACCCCCCCTCCAGGAGGCAGAGTAGTACACCCTCCTGCACCCCCCCCTCCAGGAGGCAGAGTAGTACACCCTCCTGCACCCCCCCTCCAGGAGGCAGAGTAGTACACCCTCCTGCACCCCCCCCCCCCTCCAGGAGGCAGAGTAGTACACCCTCCTGCACCCCCCCCCCTCCAGGAGGCAGAGTAGTACACCCCCCTGCACCCCCCCCCCCTCCAGGAGGCAGAATAGTGCACCCTCCTGCACCCCCCCCCTCCAGGAGGCAGAGTAGTACACCCTCCTGCACCCCCCCCTCCAGGAGGCAGAGTAGTACACCCTCCTGCACCACCCCCCCCTCCAGGAGGCAGAGTAGTACACCCTCCTGCACCCCCCCCCCCCCTCCAGGAGGCAGAGTAGTACAACCTCCTGCACCCCCCCTCCAGGAGGCAGAGTAGTACACCCTCCTGCACCCCCCCCCCTCCAGGAGGCAGAGTAGTACACCCTCCTGCACCCCCCCCCCTCCAGGAGGCAGAGTAGTACACCCTCCTGCACCCCCCCCCCCTCCAGGAGGCAGAGTAGTACAACCTCCTGCACCCCCCCCCCCCTCCAGGAGGCAGAGTAGTACACCCTCCTGCACCACCCCCTCCAGGAGGCAGAGTAGTGCACCCTCCTGCACCCCCCCCTCCAGGAGGCAGAGTAGTACACCCTCCTGCACCCCCCCCCTCCAGGAGGCAGAGTACTGCACCCTCCTGCACTCCCCCCCCCCCCCTCCAGGAGGCAGAGTAGTGCCCCCTCCAGGAGGCAGAGTAGTGCCCCCTCCAGGAGGCAGAGTAGTGCACCCTCCTGCACCCCCCCCCTCCAGAAGGTTGAGTAGGCAGAGTAGTGCACCCTCCTGCACCCCTTCCCCCCCCCCCCCCGATAGTCTGATAGCAAGCAAAGCAACCAATAGTACTCTCCCTCTCAATGCTGAAACAATGCTGAAATGCAGACTGCATCCTTCTATACCCTCCCCTTCAGGTAGGCGGAGGAGCTTCAGCTGTTGCAAGGTGTCCAGGTAGGGAGAGGTCAAACAAAGGTGAATATAACGGGCGTTAATAATAAGGTATTAACGGATAATAACAGATAAACATTTATCTGTTTAATTAACGGACGTTAGAAATCTATTCATCCGTTATAATCGTTTTATTCATCCGTTATATAACATCCATTAAATCAGTATAGAATTGAATATAACGGATTTATGAACCATAGTGTGAAAGTAGCCTAAGAGATAACAGAGGTCGCAGCGATCAGGTGTTTGCCAGATACAACCACCATGAAGCGGAGCTGCCTCCCGGAATCAGGATCGGATTCTCCCAGCTGATCGTAGGGACATCAGGTAGTTGTGCAGGAAACAATGTCGGGATAATCAGGCGCAAGGAGAGACAGGCCTCCAGTTATAGATATAAACTTCTTTATTAAGACAAAATCAGACGCGTTTCAGGGCTGCTGCCTCTTTCTCAATGAACAATGGCTTCTAACGGACAGAAATTACAAGTGCTGCTTAAAAATAAGGTGCCGGAACGCCCCATGGGAACTGCGCACAATGGTGACGAAACCAAAACACCTGTTGGGGTGATGACATGTAAACAAATATAATTCATAAGATCAAAGCGAATCCTAAAAACTTCACAATCACAGATCTAGCGATAAAAATGTATAAAATATATGAGAAAACATTTTACGTTATTGTTCGTCGTGATGCGTCTAAATGTCCCGTGCTGCCATTAGATGGTGCGGGCAGATAGACAGGTGGGCGCCGTTCTTACCTGGGGATGAAGGAAAAACACAAGGGAGGTATCTGAAATGTACGGGGGGGGGGGGGGGTGTCCAGTGTCAGCGGAGGATGCTTCACATGTAAGGCGGGCGCATGGGCATCACTGTGCGAGGCCGGCACCAATATATATTTCTGGGGGTTTTATGGAATCTCCAATGCTAATGTGAATAAGTTGGTGACACATTGACCTTACAGAGGGGCCCACCTTACTAGAACCAAGGGCCCGGAAAACCCTATAAAGTGTATCAGGGGCGACTGCTTCCAACATCATCACAAGAGAACAGTGAAGGTAAATACAGACGACATGTTTTGCACACTTTGGCGTTTCCATGTATCCGATCGGATATCGTCTAACTTCCTATATATAAAGACAAAGTTAAATATATTTTCCAGTCAGTGTGAGACTTCACCTCCATTCTCACAGGATCCATTTCATGGGGTCCACGAGATGACAGGGAGGGCGCAGTCTCCTCTACTGTCTATAGACCTTTATTAGGAACAGTTCATGGAAATTCCTCTGAAGCCGCCACTGCTGTCCTGGGGGCTGAGAAATACTGACCACTATATTATCTTCATGTCATAACTGGTGGATGGAGCACATGGCATGTACAGGAGCGGCTGGGCCCCGGATGATGGGAGTCAGGGGGCCCATCCATCACATTACAGAGGCCCGTGTCCAGACTGCAGACTGTAAATAGTTTCCGTATGGAAGAAGCGGGGATATAAGGTGAAGACGCTCCCGGACCTGGATTATTATATACAAGTCAAAACATCGGAGATGAGGGAGAGAATAAAAGATCAGAAGACTAAGGAATAAGAATCGATTACAGACGCAAGTGATGGAAGGATATTATATAGATATTATGTAGATATTATGTAGATATGTAGATATTATATAGATATTATGTAGATATTATGTTGATATTATATAGATATTATATAGATATTATGTAGATATTATGTAGATATTATATAGATATTATATAGATATTATGTAGATATTATGTAGATATTATATAGATATTATATAGATATATAGATATTATGTAGATATTATGTAGATATTATTTAGATATTATGTAGATATGTAGATATTATATAGATATTATGTAGATATTAGATAGATATTATGTAGATATTATGTAGATATTATATAGATATTATGTAGATATTATGTAGATATTATATAGATATTATGTAGATATTATGTAGATATTATGTAGATATTATATAGATATTATGTAGATATTATGTAGATATTATATAGATATTATGTAGATATTATATAGATATTATATAGATATTATATAGATATTATGTAGATATTATATAGATATTATGTAGATATTATGTAGATATTATATAGATATTATGTAGATATTATGTAGATATTATGTAGATATTATATAGATATTATGTAGATATTATGTAGATATTATGTAGATATTATGTAGATATTATATAGATATTATGTAGATATTATGTAGATATTATGTAGATATTATATAGATATTATGTAGATATTATATAGATATTATGTAGATATTATGTAGATATTATATAGATATTATGTAGATATTATGTAGATATTATGTAGATATTATATAGATATTATGTAGATATTATATAGATAGGTAGATATTATATAGATATTATGTATAATAGGTATATTATTTTTCTTTTTTATTTCTTTCATTTTTTCTTTCCTCTTCTTTTTTCAGTTTTTTTCTTACTTCTCTTCATGTTTCCTATTCCATTTCTGGAATGTAATAGAAATTTTATAGACCGCTGTGTCTATGACTAAAATGACACTTGCAGATATTAATAGATTGATAATTTAAGTACCCGTTACTCTAAACTTATAGAGACATGGTAAAAACTTAAAGCTACATAGATATGGGATTCGTATCATATTCTGACAGTTTTGCTTGGATACTTTGTGTTATTCCACACTCTTGCTGCCGCAAAAATTCTTCCTTTTTTTTTTTTTTTCTTCTTCTTTCTATAACTCTTTATTTCTTGTTAAAATGAGTGTTTTATTGAAAAAAAATGATAAACAGTTAAAAAAAATATTATGTAGATATTATGTAGATATTGTATAGATATTATATAGATATTATGTAGATATGTAGATATTATGTAGATATTATATAGATATTATGTAGATATGTAGATATTATGTAGATATTATGTAGATATTATGTAGATATGTAGATATTTTGTAGATATTATGTAGATATCTTATAGATATATACAGTGAGGATCAAAAGTTTGGGCACCTCAGGTAAAAATTTGTATTAATTTGCATAAAGAAGCCAAGGAAAGATGGAAAAATCTCCAAAAGGCATCAAATTACAGATTAGACATTCTTATAATATGTCAACAAAAGTTACATTTTATTTCCATCATTTACACTTTCAAAATAAAAGAAAACAAAAAAAATGGTGTTTGCAAAAGTTTGGGCACCCTGCAGAATTTATAGCATGCACTGCCCCCTTTGCAAAGCTGAGACCTGCCAGTGTCATGGATTGTTCTCAGTCATCATCTGGGAAGACCCGGTGATGTCAATCTCAAGACTCATCTGACCTTGCCCCAACAATCAGCACCATGGGTTCTTCTAAGCAGTTGTCTAGAAATCTGAAACTGAAAATAGTTGACGCTCACAAAGCTGGAGAAGGCTATAAGAAGATAGCAAAACATTTTCAGATGTCAATATCCTCTGTTCGGAATGTAATTAAGAAATTGCAGTCATCAGAAACAGTGGAAGTTAAAGCAAGATCTGGAAGACCAAGAAAAATATCAGACAGAACAGCTCGCAGGATTGTGAGAAAAACAATTCAAAACCCACGTTTGACTGCACAATCCCTCCAGAAAGATCTGGCAGACACTGGAGTTGTGGTACACTATTCCACTATAAAGAGATACTTGTACAAATATGGTCTTCATGGAAGAGTCATCAGAAGAAAACCTCTTCTACGTCCTCACTACAAAAATCAGCATTTGAACTTTGCAAATGAACATATAGACAAGCCTGATGCATTTTGGAAACAAGTTCTGTGGACCGATGAGGTTAAAATTTAATTTTTTTTTTGCCAGAATGAGCAAAGGTACGTTTGGAGAAGAAGGGGAACAGAATTTAATGAAAAGAACCTCTGTCCAATTGTTAAGCATGGGGGGGGGGTGGATCAATCAGGCTTTGGGGTTGTATTGCAGCCAGTGGCACAGGGAACATCTCACGAGTAGAAGGAAAAATGGATTCAATAAAAATTCACCAAATTTTGGATGCTAACTTGATGCCATCTGTATAAAAGCTGAAGTTAAAGAGAGGATGGCTTCTACAAATGGATAATGATCCTAAACACACCTCGAAATCCACAGGGGATTACATCAAGAGGTGTAAACTGAAGGTTTTGCCATAGCCTTCACAATCTCCTGACCTCAACATAATTGAAAATCTATGGATAGACCTTAAAAGAGCAGTGCGTGACAGACAGCCCAGAAATCTCAAAGAACTGGAAGACTTTTGTAAGGAAGAATGGGCAAAGATACCTCAAACAAGAATTGAAAGACTCTTGGCTGCTATAAAAAGTGTTTACAAGCTGTGATACTTACCAAAGGGGGCAGTACAAGATATTAACTCTGCAGGGTGCACAAACTTTTGCAGATGCCATTTTTTTGGTTTCTGTTATTTTGAAAATGTAAATGATGGAAATAAAATGTAACTTTTGGTGACATATTATAAGAATGTCTAATCTGTAATTTGATGCCTTTTGGAGATTTTTCCATCTTTCCTTGGCTTCTTTATGCAGATTAATACTAATTTTTACCTGGGGTGCCCAAACTTTTGATCCCCACTGTAGATATTATGTGTATATATATATATATATATATATATATATATATATATATATATATATAAAGGGGACGAGTCGAGTATTTACCTCAGGGTGAGGCCACCACTCCTGGTGTAACGGAGCTTCAGAAGGCCATTAAGCACTTCGCAGACATTCTGGGTAGGGGAATATGCAAAGCAGATCATTACATCACCTTTTCAGGTAGTGTTCCCTGGTATCAGCTTGGCTCCTGTTAAGGAATGTAAAAAGCTGATCAGGATTTTATGCCAATCAAGACTACTCCCCAAAAGGGAAGTTTCTACCCATCTGCAGACAGCTGTTTCGTGGTTTTTGCCACTCGTCAGTACAGAACAGGGTGATCTGGCTTGGCTGGGGTAAGAGGCCTGAATATATATATATATATATATATATATATATATATATATATATATATATATTATGTAAATATTATGTAGATATTGTATAGATATTATGTAGATATGTAGATATTATATAGATATTATGTAGATATAATATCGATATTATGTAGATATTATATAGATATTATGTAGATATAATATCGATATTATGTAGATATTATATAGATATTATGTAGATATCATATCGATATTATGTAGATATTATATAGATATTATGTAGATATCATATAGATATTATGTAGATATTATATAGATATCATGTAGATATTATATAGATATTATGTAGATATCATATAGATATTATGTAGATATTATATAGATGTTATGTAGATATTATATAGATATTATGTAGATATTATATAGATATTATATAGATGTTATGTAGATATTATATAGATATTATGTAGATATCATATAGATATTATGTAGATATTATATAGATATATAGATATTATGTAGATATTATATAGATATTATGTAGATATTATATAGATATTATGTAGATATTATAAAGATATATAGATATTATGTAGATATATAGATATTATGTAGATATTATATAGATATTATGTAGATATCATATAGATATTATGTAGATATTATATAATGTGAATTCAGGTAGAATACAGACATGGTGCACATCTACAATCTTGTATAATGATCTGATTGCTTCTCAGCATAATATCAAAAACTAACAGGTTGTCATTATACATTTTTGATCAAAAAGTACAAGCCCACTCGCCACGTCAAGGCCACCTATTTAGAGTGGGTCCCTAACATCCCTAGCATAAAATGGCGTAGCACCGGGCGGCGACCACCACCGCCGCAACACAGGTGCCCATGGGGGGGGGGGAGCGACCCACTGGCAGAGCGGCCTCAATGCCACTCAAACCAGTCTATAGGTCGCACCTCCCCACAGACACGGCGCCACGGCAGTAGATATTATATAGATATGTAGATATGTAGATATCATATAGATATTATAAAGATATATAGATATTATGTAGATATTATGTAGATATTATATAGATTTATAGATATTATGTAGATATTATGTAGATATTATAAAGATATATAGATATTATATAGATATTATGTAGATATTATATAGATTTATAGATATTATGTAGATATCATATAGATATTATAAAGATATATAGATATTATATAGATATTATGTAGATATTATATAGATTTATAGATATTATGTAGATATTATATATATATATATATATATATATATATATATATGTTACGCCGAGCGCTCCGGGTCCCTGCTCCTCCCCGGAGTGCTCGCGGCGTTCTCCTCTCTGCAGCGCCCCGGTCAGACCTGCTGACCGGGAGCGCTGCACTGACACTGCCGGCGGGGATGCGATTCGCATAGCGGGACGTGCCCGCTCGCCAATCGCATCCCAAGATACTTACCTGTCCCGGTCCCCGGCTGTCACGTTCTGGCGTGCGCGGCTCCGCTCTTTAGGGCGCGCGCACACCAGCTCTCTAAGATTTAAAGGGCCAGTGCACCACTGATTGGTGCCTGGTCCAATCACTGTAATTACTCCCACCTGCTCCACGCCTTTATAACATCACTTCCCCTTCCCTGCATCGTCGGATCTTGTTGCCCTTGTGCCTAGTGAAAGTGTTTCCTGTGTTTGCCTTACCAGAGTTTCCAGACCTTCTGCTATTACCATTGACTACGAACCTTGCCGCCTGCCCTGACCTTCTGCTATGTCTGACCTCGCCTCCGTCTAGTCCTTCTGTCCCACGCCTTCTCAGCAGTCAGCGAGGTTGAGCCGTTACCAGTGGATACGTTACCAGTGGATACTACCGCCGCAGCAAGACCATCCCGCTTTGCGGCGAGCTCTGGTGAATACCAGTAGCAGCTTAGAACCGGTCCACCGGTACGGTCCACGCCAATCCCTCGCTGACACAGAGGATCCACATCCAGCCTGCCGAATCCTAACAGTAGATCCGGCCATGGATCCCGCTGAGGTGCCGCTGCCAAGTCTCGCTGACCTATCCACAGTGGTCGCCCAGCAATCCCAACAGATCGCCCAACAAGGTCAGCAGCTGTCGCAGTTGACCGCCATACTACAGCAACTTCTGCCACTGCTACAGCAGCAACCATCTCCTCCGCCAGCTCCTGCACCTCCTCCGCAGCGAGTGGCCGCTCCTAACCTCCGCTTGTCCCTGCTGGACAAAGTTGATGGGGACTCTAAACTCTGCCGTGGTTTCCTGTCTCAATGTTCCCTACATTTGGAGATGTTGTCGGACCAATTTCCCACAGAACGGTCTAAGGTGGCTTTCGTAGTTAGTCTTCTGTCTGGAAAGGCCTTGTCATGGGCCACACCGCTCTGTGACCGCAATGATCCTGTCACTGCCACTGTACAGTCCTTCTTCGCTGAAGTCCGTAGTGTCTTCGAGGAGCCAGCCCGGGCCTCCTCTGCCGAGACTGCTTTGCTGAACATGGTCCAGGGTAATTCTTCAGTAGGCGAGTACGCCATCCAATTCCGTACTCTCGCCTCTGAATTATCTTGGAACAATGAGGCCCTTTGCGCGACCTTCAAAAAAGGCCTATCCAGTAACATCAAGGATGTGCTGGCCGCACGAGAGATTCCTGCCAACCTGCATGAACTTATCCATTTGGCCACCTGCATTAACATGCGTTTTTCTGAAAGACACCAGGAGCTCTGCCAGGAAATGGACCTTGATCTCTGAGCACCTCTCTCACAGTATCCTAAGCAATCTACCCCTGTGCCTCCCGCTGAGGAGGCTATGCAAGTGGATCGGTCTCGCCTGACCCATGAAGAGAGGTCTCGTCGCAGAGATGAAAATTTATGTCTGTACTGCGCTAGTACCGAACATTTCCTAGTGGATTGCCCTATTAGTTCTCCACGTCTGGGAAACGCACGCACGCACCCAGCTCACATGGGAGTGGCGTCCCTTGGTGTGAAGTCTGCTTCTCCATGTCTCACTGTGCCCGTGTGGATTTCTCCTTCTGCCAATTCCTCCTTCTCAGCTGTGGCCTTCTTGGACTCTGGTTCTGCGTGAAATTTTATTTTGGCCTCTTTTGTTAATAGGTTCAGCATCCCAGTGACCAGTCTCGTCAGACCGCTCTACATTTCTTCTGTCAACGGAGTAAAATTGGACTGCACTGTGCGTTACCGCACAGAACCCCTGCTTATGAGCATTGGACTGCATCACGAAAAAATTGAATTTTTTGTTCTGCCCAACTGCACCTCTGAAGTCCTCCTCGGTCTGCCATGGCTCCAACGTCATTCTCCCAGCCTTGACTGGACCACCGGGGAGATCAAGAATTGGGGTCCTACTTGTCACAAACGATGCCTTACATCTGCTCCCACTTGTCTAACTCCTGAGCTTCCACCCATACCGGTCCCTCACAAGGCTTACCAGGATATTCTCGGCAAAAAGCAGGCTGAGATTTTGCCTCCTCATAGCCCCCTTCCTGGTAACACTCTGCCCCGTGACAAGCTTCACCCTCTGCCCCCCTCCCCATTCCCACTTCTTCTGGATTGCTTCCCGCTGATAAAGCTACCCAGGACTTCTCTTTCTTCCAGAAGGAGACTCAAGAGTCGCTCCCAATGTTCTCGTCTCATTTGAAGGGACAAGCAGACAAAAAGAGGGGGAGACCTAAGGGGGGAGGTACTGTTACGCCGAGCGCTCCGGGTCCCTGCTCCTCCCCGGAGTGCTCGCGGCGTTCTCCTCTCTGCAGCGCCCCGGTCAGACCCGCTGACCGGGAGCGCTGCACTGACACTGCCGGCGGGGATGCGATTCGCATAGCGTGACGTTCCCGCTCGCGAATCGCATCCCAAGCTACTTACCGGTCCCGGTCCCCTGCTGTCGCGTTCTGGCACGCGCGGCCCCGCTCTCCAGGGCGCGCGCGCCAGCTCTCTAAGATTTAAAGGGCCAGTGCACCACTGATTGGTGCCTGGCCCAATCACTGTAATTACTCCCACCTGCTCCACGCCTTTATAACCTCACTTCCCCTTCCCTGCATTGCCGGATCTTGTTGCCCTTGTGCCTAGTGAAAGCGTTGCCTGTGATTGCCTTACCAGAGTTTCCAGATCTTCTGCTATTACCATTGACTACGAACCTTGCCGCCAGCCCTGACCTTCTGCTACGTCTGACCTCGCCTCCCTCTAGTCCTTCTGTCCCACGCCTTCTCAGCAGTCAGAGAGGTTGAGCCGTTACCGGTGGATACGACCTGGCTGCTACCGCCGCAGCAAGACCATCCCGCTTTGCGGCGGGCTCTGGTGAATACCAGTAGCAGCTTAGAACCGGTCCACCGGTACGGTCCACGCCAATCCCTCGCTGACACAGAGGATCCAAATGCAGCCTGCCGAATCCTAACAATATATATATATATATATATATATATATATATATATATATATATATATATATATATATTATGAAGATATTATGTAGATATTATGTAGATATCATATAGATATTATGTAGATATTATATAGATATGTAGATATCATATAGATATTATGTAGATATTATATATATATAGACATTATGTAGATATTATATAGATATTATGTAGATATTATATAGATATTATGTAGATATTCTGTAGATATTATATAGATACTCTGTAGATATTATAGTTACATAGTTACATAGTTAGTACAGTCGAAAAAAGACATATGTCCATCAAGTTCAACCAGGGACACTTGTGCAACAGTGGACTCGTGATAGGTCATCAGCGTTGCCTAGCAACCGACCCGCCCTGTGTTCAACCTTGAACTTGCAATTCTGTAATGACAGAAACCACCTGGTGACCCTGGCATTTTTGTCCTTGGCCTGGCACATCCACTTAAGGGGGGAATGATCTGTGATGAGACAAATCTTCCTCCCTAACAGATAATAGTGGGAGGGACTCGAGTGCCCACTTAATGGCCAGGAACTCTCTCTCCACTATACTAACCTGGTCTCGGCCGGGGTCAGTTTGCGGATGAGAAAGACAATGGGATGCTCTTCCCTGTTGACTTCCTGGGAGAGTGCAGCACCGATACTTACCTCAGAGGCATCTGTCTCTACCACAAATTCCCTTTTGAAGTCGGGTGTCACCAACATCGGAGACCCACATAGGGCCGAAGCAGAAAACGCTTGCTCAGGCTGTTCGTTCCAACGCACCATTACAGACTTGCGTCCCTTCAGGAGGTCTGTTAAGGGCGCGGCCACCATCGCAAAATGGGGGATGAATCTCATTTAGTAACCCCCCATTCCCGGGAACGACTTCACCTGTCGGGTAGTGACAGGTCAGGGCCAATTCCTGGATGGCCTCTATTTTTTTTACGTGGTTTTTGACAACTCCACACCCAATGACATACCCCAGGTATTTGGTCTCTTCCAATCCTATGGCACATATTTTGGGGTTAGCAGTTAACCCGGCCTTCCTAAGGGAGTCTACCACAGCCTGCACTTTTGGAAGGGGACTTTCCCTGTCTGTACTGTGAATGATGATATCGTCCAGACAGGCTGAGGCATACTGACCATGTGGCCGCAGTACAATATCCATCAGCCTTTGAAACATAGCGGGAGCACCATGTAGACCAAAGGGTAACACCTTGTACTGAAATAAACCTTCTGGTGTAACAAAGGCTGTTATCTCTTTGGCAGCCTCCGTCAAGGGCACCTGCCAGTACTCTTTGATGAGGTACAAAACAGAAAAATACCGAGCCTGTCCTAACCTTTCAATGAGCTCATCAACTCGGGGCATGGGATATGCATCAAACTTGGAAACCTCATTAAGTTTGCGGAAATCGTTACAGAACCTCAACGTACCATCTGGCTTGGGTATTAAGACTATCGGACTGGTCCACTTACTCGTTGACTCCTCGATGACATGCAGTTTTAACACCTGCTGTACTTCTTCCGAGATGGCTTGCCGCCGCGACTCAAGTACCTGGTATGGTTTCAACCATATTTTTACCTGTCATCCGCAATGTCATGGCGGATGACAGAAGTACATCCAGGAAGGTCTGAGAACACATCAGTGTTACTATTGACGAACTCCCTGGCCTCCTTAGTCTGCGCAGAGAAAAGGCTGTCAGCAATTTTCACTGTGGCAACTGCTTCCCTCGCACCAGACTGAGGGACGGGAAACTCCACCCCTAACAAACCTGACCGGAGGCTGTCATCCACACTAGTCTCCCTAATTTTCCAAGGTTTCAACAGATTTACATGGTACACTTGCTCTTGCTTCCTAACTAAGGGCAACACTGTTTAAATCCGTTCCTGCAACTGAGTGACATACTCAATTACACTTTTGTGTGGCATGGGCTGTTGTTCACACGCCTCTTTGGTTATGTCTAACAGACCTTGTGGAAGTCTGCCGTACAGCAGTTCAAAGGGCGAGAACCCAGTAGAAGCCTGGGGCACTTCCCGCACTGCGAACATGACATAGGGCAGTAAGAGATCCCAATTCTTCCCATCTCTAGTCACCACCTGCTTTAACATGTTTTTTTTACATTCGGTTAAACCTTTCTACCAAGCCGTCTGTCTGCGGGTGGTACTCGGAGGTCCGTAGCTGTTTTACCTGCAGTAACTTACTGAGCTCTTTCATTACCTTTGACATAAATGGGGTGCCCTGGTCAATCAATACTTCTATAGGTAAGCCCACTCGAGAAAACATCTCCATTAGCTCTTAGCTATAAGTTTGACCGAGGTGTGTCCCAGAGGCAGCGCCTCAGGATACCTAGTCATATAGTCCAGGACTACCAGGATGTGTTGGTGCCCCCTAGCAGATTTTGGCAATGGGCCAACAGATCCATAGCAATCCATGGACCTCAATAATCGGGAGGGGGACCAGGGGACTATGGAAATGTAACTGGGGGCTTGTGATTTGGCAGGTTGGGCAAGATTCACAATACCTTTCAACCTCTTTATATACACTGGGCCAGTAAAATCGCTGCAAAATTTGGTCCTGCGTCTTCTGCTGGCCCAGGTGCACCCCTAAAACATGCTGATGGGCTAACTCTAACACCAGCCTCTGATACGCTTTAGGCACCACCAATTGTTCAACATTCTGACCCCGAATTTGGTTTACCCGGTACAGCATGCCTTGGTGGACCACAACGCGGGGGTATACAGTCTCAGCTCCTTGTTGTTGTGATACACCTTCAACAATTAAAATATTTTCCCAGGCCCGAGATAGAGTCGGGTCCTGGTCCTGTGCTGTACCAAAATTTTCTCCTGTAACATTGAGGTCTGCCAAATCTGGCCCAGACGGCAGATCCTCCACATCTCCTACCATTACCCTCAGTGGAGATGACACCTCCTTCCTCCTCCACTGTAGTGGTAGTCACCCCAACTGCCATTTTTTCTGACTTTGGTTCCCATTGTCCCGGGGTCATCCCTGAGTAGGGCCAGTCTATTGGGGACACCCCTGCCTCACAGGTCTGGGGAACTCTTGTCTGGGGCCACAGAGAAATGAACCCTGGAAAGTCTCTCCCAACTATTAACTCACATGGCAACTTCGTGGCAAAGGCCACCTCATGAGTCCAGCAGCCAGTTGTTGTTGACAAAGTCACCAAGGCAGTTGGATAGTCTGTCAAGTCTCCGTGTATACACAGTATTCCAGCCTGTCGTCCCGTGTACTCCATGGGAGGCACCAGGTTGGACCTCACTAAAGTCACCATGCTACCTGAATCAATCAGGGCCACCACGACAGCATTTCCCACCCTCACCTGGCAGAGATTATCAGAGTCCGCTGCCCTGGGAACACCTGTGGCACACAGCCTCTGGGCATATACGGGGCGGGGCCTTTGGGAAACCCCTTCCAGGGACTCTTAGGGCTTTCTAGCCACCTGGGCAAGGGTGGGGGCTCCTGGGTTTCACTACCCCCTCCTGCAGTGTCATGGTGGCCTCGAACTTCTCCACCAGGTCCACCATCCCAAGGGCGTTGTCAGGGGTTACCTGGCCAATCCAGTTTTGGAGGGAATGTGGCAAAGCCCTCCAGAATACATCGGCCAGGAGACGGTCCAGCATAGCATGGGGTCTTAGTACCTCTGGCTGCAGCCATTTTTGCAGGCAGTGCAACAGGTCGTAATACTGTGGCCTGGCAGGCTCAGCCGGTTTGTATTCCCACTAATGAACCTCGCCCATCCACCACCATACCCTTCACATTATCCTAATATATAGAAATTATGTAGATATTATATTGATATTATGTAGCTATTATGTATATATTATATAGATATTATGTAGATATTATATAGATATTATGTAGATATTATATTGATATTATGTAGATATTAAATAGATATTATGTAGATTATGTAGATATGATATAGATATTATGTAGATATTATATTGATATTATGTAGATATTATATTGATATTATGTAGATATTATATAGATATTATGTAGATATTTTATAGATATTATGTAGATATTTTGTAGATATTATGTAGATATTTTATAGATATTATGTAGATATGTAGATATTTTATAGATATTATGTAGATATTATATAGATATTATGTAGATATTATTTAGATATTATGTAGATATTTTATAGATGTTACTGATGACTACACCACTAACCCATACTTTTTGTGACATTTTGTCTCCATTGTTCTTAAGGTAACTTTATAGGTGAGATGACCCCTGGTAATATGTAGCGGAGTAGTGTAGGTAATAGGGGTAGTTAGTGTAGGTAATAGGGGTAGTTATGGTGCAGGGTGGGTCGCTCCTGTAACACTGAGATTCCTTGACATAGCGTGCAAAACTTCTGGAGCAATTCCAATTTAACATAGTTGCTTTGGTACAGGTTGGAATTTTACAGCTTTTTAGTTGGATGGATTGATATTTGGTCACTGTCCCTTTTAATTGAAGCTTTTACAGCAGCTTTACTGAGTCTTGAGTTGTTTTATAGCACATGTACGTGTAATGACTAGTGATGAGCGGCATTGCCCATATTCGAATTCGCAATATTTTGATGTTGGTGATAACCTCTGACACGTGTATTTGCATCATTCTAATTAGCCCACAAGTGAAAATAAGGAATATGCGCATATGCGGAAAAAAGTTGATATTCGTAATTTCTTATATATAGCGAATATATTCGCAATATTTACGAATTCGTGAATTTGCGATATTGGCAATAGAAATTTGAAATACGAATATTCACGCCCAACAGTAGTAATGACCAATACAGATGTGAATGTTCTCCTGTCCTCAAGTTGTCAGTCCAAAAATCAACCCCTTCCCAACCCATGACACCCCGGTACACCACGGCTGAGGGGAAGATGGCACGATACTACTGGTCATTAAGTAGTTAAATGCCGTGATCAATAGTGGTCACTTCATTTAAACATCAAATGCTGGTTATCCCTGTGTCCGGAGGACTCATCATCAGCTTCGCACTGTAATGGCGGCTTATGGGTTGTTGTAAAAGAACAGATACTTACCATTCCTTCCCGGTGCTCGGTGGATCAGTAATTGCTTAAAGGGGTACTCCATTGGGGAACGTATTTTTTTTAATCAACTGGTGCCAGAAAGCTTAACAGATTTGTAAATTACTTTTATATAAAAATCTTAACCCTTCCAGTACTTCTCAGTTGCTGTATGCTCCAGAGGAAGTTCTTTTCTTTTTGAATCTCCTTTCAGTCTGACCACAGTGCTCTCTGCTGACACCACTGTCCAATTTAGGAACTGTCCAGAGCAGGAGAGGTTTGCTATGGGGATTTGCTCCTGCTCTGGACAGTTCCTGACATGGACAGAGGTGTCAGCAGAGAGCACTGTGGTCAGACTGAAAGGAGATTCAAAAAGAACTTCCTGTGGAGCATACAGCAGCTGATAAGTACTGGAAGGATAAGATTTTTAAACAGTAGTCATTTACAAATCAATTTAACTTTCTGACACCAGTTGATTTGGAAAAAAATAAAAAAAATAAAAAATAATATATATATATACATATATATATATATATATATATATATATATATATATATATATATATGTTTTCCAGCAGGGTACCCCTTTAGCACTGCCTTAGGTAGACTTTAGCAATGGAGCACGGATAACATAGATCAAAGTAATGCAATAGCATCTAATAATGTCTTATGATAGGCCAAAAGACCAAAACATGTGTAAGAAATCTCCCCCAATAAAAATGAAAATCATCCCCCTTCTATTATTCAAATAAAACACTGTAAAAAAATATAATAAGCCTATTTGGCGTCGGCGCACACATAACTTTCCAAACGATTAAAGATGACATTCCTGATCGTGCAAAACGTTTGGCCACATGACATCCCAAATAAAACTTCATAGAAAGTGATCCAAAAGTCACACATAGCATACGTGGTACCGTTAAAACTACAGCACATGGCGCAAAAAATATAAATCATAAAACAGCAAAATAAATCATAAAACTTCATAGCCATGCCCCTCATTATGTCAAGCCCCACCCCCTTAATGCAAGTCTATGGGAGGGGGCGTGACGTATTCTGTCCTCATATCTCGACCTCCTATCCCGACTTCCTATCCTGTCCTCATATCCCATCTTCCTATCCCGTCCTCATATCCCATCCTCATATCTCGGCCTCCTATCCCGTCCTCATATCCCATCCTCATATCTCGGCCTCCTATCCCGTCCTCATATCCCATTCTCACATCCCATCCTCATATCTCGACCTCATATCTCAACCTCCTATCCTGTCCTCATATCCCGTCCTCATATCTCAACCTCATATCCCAACCTTCTATCCTGACCTCCTATCCTGTCCTCATATCTTGACCTCATATCCCGTCCTCATATCCCGACCTCATATCTTGACCTCATATCTCAACCCCATAGCCTGACCTCCTATCCCATCCTCATATCTCAACCTCATATCTCAACCTCCTATCCCGTCCTCCTATCCCGTCCTCCTATCTTGACCTCATATCCGGTCCTCATATCCCGACCTCATATCCCATCCTCATATCTCGACCTTCTATCCCGACCTCCTCTCTTTGTGAGATGGGGTGGGGCTTGCAAGCCGGATTGACACATTCACCAGGAGATGCCTATCCTGTCCTCCTATCTTGACCTCCTATCCCGTCCTCATATCCCATCCTCATATCTTGACCTCCTATCCAGACCTCCTATCCTGTCCTCATATCCCGTCCTCATATCTTGACCTCATATCCTGACCTCATATATCAACCTCATATCCTGACCTCCTATCCCGTCCTCATATCTTGATCTCATATCCCAACCTCCTATTCCAACCTCCTATCCTGTCCTCATAGCCCGTCCTCATATCTTGTACTAATATCCCGTCCTCATATTCCGATTTCATATCTCAACCTCATATCCCGCCCTCCTATCCTGTCCCCATATCTCGACCTCCTATCCCGTCCTCATATCCCGTCCTCATATCCCGACCTCACATCTCGACCTCATATCTCGACCTCATATCCCGTCCTCATATGCCATCCTCATATTTTGATCTCATATCACAACCTCCTATCCTGTCCTCCTATCCCGTCCTCATATCTCAACCTCATATCCCGTCCTGATATCCTGTCCTCCTATCTCGACCTCATATCCTGTCCTCATATCCTGACCTCATATCTCGGCCTCCTATCTTGACCTCATATCCCGTCCTCATATCCAAACCTCATATCTCGACCTCCTATTCCAACCTCCTATCCTGACCTCCTC